>NC_035442.2:73431116-73731116 GCF_002127325.2 Helianthus annuus | reverse complement strand
AATAAAAAGAATAATAGACCACTAGAAAACCCTAGTTAAGACACCCAAGTAATTCTGCACAACCCCTGAAAGTTTCAGAGCAATCAGAATCAGGACCAGGACCCCTAAAACTCAAGGGGAGTAAACCCTAGTTGACGATTATCTACTTAAAACGTTGTCTAAATATAATTGGACCAAACTTCCGACCAATCAAAGCTATTCTCGTGCAGGGCAAGCCAAAGAAATATAGGTGTCCCTTACGGACCGTAAGGGCTTAGGCTTACGGTCCGTAAGCAGGAGCAAAATCGAGTATAAATAGCAGAACATTGGCACTTGCTTCTGTGAACAAAAACGACGCTCAAATTCTCAATTGACGTCGAGTTATACTTCTTCCACTACCCAAACACACACACACACACACCTTGAAACGCTGCCGCAATCAGGGTAATAACTCGATCACTAGTTTGTGTGCATGTTATTAGGTGAAAAGATTAATCAATAGTCGAAACTCTGCCCATATAAATCTAAAATATTAGCACTAGGTAGCTTTACTTTGAAATTATTAAGGTACGGATCCTTACCCCACTCTTTATTGCTTCATATTCAAATTGTTATAAAACCACTAAATTACTATATCTGCTAAAAACTCCTCACGTCTTTGATTATCGATTCATTTGACAGTCCGTTCGATTCCTATCCTAATCATTTGATTTAGCTTTCATGTCATGCGATAGTATTATGTTACACTCATTATCGCATGTTCCAATATATGTTCCATTTTGTTATGAAAATAAGTTTTATAAGTTATGTTAATAAGACCATTTGTACTCTGATACCCTGAGTATCGCTTCTCGTGGAGTCTCCCACGAGCATGTTGTTGTGGCATCGACATCATGTGCTCCATCCGTGACGGAGAGATCAGTTCACGGCGTCTCTTAAGTACAAGTGTGGTACATAAGGCTATTAGGAGGCGTATGGATCGATCCTAGGATTTAAGTATAAGGAGGTGGATAACGGGTATGCCAATTCGCCATCTCATGTGATAATTATGCAGGAGTAGCTACCTGTGTATTGTCACGTTTTAAGTTTGCTCATGGGTACATCCGTAAGATATGATTATGAAATTATGTTCTTGCATCGTATCATTTTCGCATAAAGTTCCATCCGGATAAGATTTCATATAAAGCGTTGTTTGTTATTTGAGCCAAAAATTCCGTACTGAGCATTCGGCTTATTCCATAAACTTTTTGTATATACAGGTCCACAGGTTACTTTGGGAGGGGAAAAGAGAGAAGAATAAAGCCTAGGAATAAATCTGAAGATGTTAGTTAATTAAGATGAATATCTCCGCTTGTATATTAATCTTAATTTTAATGGTCGTGTGGTTGTATCCTTATCAAATAAATAAATGGAATTATGACTTTTTGTTTATGTTACCGTTATTGTGACACGTCAGCCCTTCCGGGTTGGGGTGTTACAGCTATGGTATCAGAGCAAAGGCTCTTTCCTGTAGAAAACTTGAAGATAGTAATTAAGACCTGTGAGGAATGGGTAGATATCTATGATAGGATTCAACTTGATCTCTTATTTGGTCTAACTCCTATGTCTATTCTTATAGATGCCTCCTCGTCGTCCGCCACGTAGGAATACTCGTACTAACCATGAACGTAACAACACTTCTTCGAATGAGACTCCAGTTGATCCAAACATAATTAATGCTGTCAACCAGGCTGTTGCTGGGTTGCTTCCAAACCTTGTTGCCCAAACAGCTAAGACCGTTATTCAACAAACTCGTCATCCAGAACGCACTAACACTAATCCAACCTCTAGTGGTGAAACTCGTGAGAATACCACTAACAATATTACTTATAGTATAGACATATGGATTAGTAAATTCCAAAAACAAAAGCCGAAATCCTTTAGTCACACTCCTAATCCAGTCGAAGCAAGAAACTGGATAGCTCATGTTGAAAAGATCTTCGGAGTTCTTGGAGTTCCGGAGCAATACAAAGTTAGACTGGCTACCTACAAATTGGAAGATGACGCACAAACTTGGTGGGAAGGATATATGCAAGTCAAAGGAGGGGATGATTTTGACGCTAATCTTTCATGGGTCGACTTTCGTAATATCTTTTACGACAAGTATTTTTCGACCGCTGATAAAGAAGCTTATATCAGGGAGTATGCAGTAATTCGACAGGGGAATGATGAACCAGCCTCTGAGTTCATTACTCGATTTTCAAGGTTGGCTAGTATTGTAGGAGATGTTGCAGGATCAGCAGAAGTCCAGGCAGAAAAATGCAAGTGGGCAGTTAATGATCGAATTCGGAAGTCGATCATGTACATGAAATTTAAGGATATCACCGAAGTTGCTGATGCAATCAAAACTTTTGAATTCGAAAGGAAAGAATTCCTATCTCGAACTGGGGATAATAAGAAGAGAAATAGGGAAGGCCAATTTAAGCAAGAAATCGGCCAATCATCCACTACGCCACAGCATCAAGATCATAAAGGGCAAGGAAATCAAAACTTTGGAAATCAAGCACGTCCATGGCAACCTAGACTTCAAAACCCGAGGCCTGCTCCAAACCAGATTCAGTTATATGCAGAACCTATTAGAGCTCAACCACTGAATCAACAAGTAAACCCGAATCAAATTACATATCCTCTATGTAATACTTGTGGTAAAAGACATCAGGGCGTATGTCACCGAAGTACAGGAGCATGCTTTAGATGTGGCCAAACTGGACACATGATCAAGGAATGTCCTAAGAAAGATAGTAAGAAGAATAATCAACCTAATATTGGAGGAAGAGTTTTTGCACTTTCTGCTACTGACGCTGCTAATATTCCAGGTACTGTATCTGGAACCCTTCAGATTGGTGAACGTAGTATCTATGCGTTATTCGATACAGGAGCGACCCATTCTTTAGTATCCCACTCGTTTACTAAGTATCTTCCGATAAGACCAACTCTCCTAGATCATACTTTAACCATTTCCACTCCCATAGGAACTTCATCCGTAATCACTTACGTATATAAAGATTGTCCGATCTGTATTGAATCCATCGTGTGTAAGGCAGACCTATTTCCAATACATATGTGTGACTTTGATGTTATTCTAGGAAAAGATTGGTTATCTCGGCATCACGTAACTATAGATTGTCATTCTCGCCGTGTTATTTTCGGTGATCTTCATCATCCTGATATTATATATCAGGGAACTCAAGCTCATAAATCTCTTAAAATTATCTCTGCGCTTAAGGCTCGAAAATCCATATCAAACGGCTGTGCTGGATTCCTAGCATCGATTAAGGATACTTCTACTAGTATTAAGAGTATCGATAGCCACTCTGTTGTTCGTGAATATCCTGATGTATTTCCGGATGAACTCCCGGGATTACCACCCGACCGTCAGTTAGAATTCACCATCAACTTAATCCCTGGTGCCGAACCTATTTCTAAAGCTCCATACCGTATGGCCCCGATGGAACTGAAGGAGTTGAAGGAACAATTGCAAGAATTGTTAGATCTAGGATTCATAAGACCCAGTGTTTCACCTTGGGGTGCTCCGGTCTTATTTGTGAAGAAGAAAGACGGTAGTATGCGTTTATGTATTGACTACCGAGAGCTGAACAAGATTACTATTCGTAATCAGTATCCTCTGCCTCGCATTGATGATCTCTTTGATCAACTTCAGGGGGCTCAGTTCTTCTCAAAAATCGACCTGAGGTCTGGGTACCATCAGCTAAAGGTCAAGAATGATGATGTTCCCAAGACCGCTTTTCGTACTCGATATGGTCATTATGAATTTTTGGTTATGCCCTTTGGGCTAACTAATGCACCCGCAGCCTTCATGGATTTGATGAATCGCGTATTTCACCAATTCCTAGACAAATTCGTTATTGTCTTTATCGATGACATTCTGGTGTATTCTAAGAGTCGCGAAGAGCATGAAGCACATCTACATGTAGTACTTGGAACCTTGCGGCATGAAAAGTTGTACGCAAAGTTTTCCAAATGTGACTTTTGGCTTAGCCAAGTGTCATTTCTAAGTCATGTCATATCAGCAGAGGGAATTATGGTAGACCCAATAAAGGTTGAAGCTATTACAAAATGGCCAAGACCCAATTCTGTTACCGAAATACGAAGTTTCTTGGGTCTTGCTGGCTATTACCGAAGATTTGTTGAAAGATTCTCGGTAATTGCTTTACCACTCACAAAACTCCTAAGGAAAGGGGTGAAGTACTCATGGAATGAGGAACAAGAGAAAAGCTTTGAAGAATTAAAGAAACGACTCGTATCCTCTCCGATACTCGCTCTCCCTTCTGGATCAGGAGGTTACCAAGTCTACAGTGATGCCTCAAAGAAAGGATTAGGTTGTGTGCTAATGCAACATGGGAAGGTTATCGCTTATGCCTCCCGTCAGTTGAAGCTTTATGAAGTTAACTATCCTACACATGATTTAGAACTAGCCGCAGTCGTCTTTGCACTTAAGATTTGGCGACACTATCTGTATGGTGAAAGTTGTGACATCTTTACCGACCACAAGAGCCTCAAGTATATATTTACGCAGAAGGAGCTAAATATGAGGCAAAGAAGGTGGTTAGAACTTTTAAAAGATTATGACGCAAATATTCAATACCATCCAGGCAAAGCCAATGTTGTAGCCGACGCATTAAGCCGAAAGAATTCCGGGACTATATCTTGCCTACAAATTCAACCTCGTATTAGGAGGGATCTCGAAAGGATGAACATTTGGCTTCAGGATAGTAAATCTGATGGATATCTAGCTAGAATGCAGATTGAACCCGACCCCATATCCCGGATCAAAGATGCACAAAAGCAAGATGGAGAACTTTGGGCAATTGTGCAAAATCTCGAGGTGGGTAAGCAATCTGAATTTAGTATAGACCATCAGGGGGTGATTTGGTGCGGCAAAAGACTTTGTGTACCCGATGACTCTACCCTTCGTGAGTCATTGTTAGCCGAAGCTCACAGCTCACCATTTTCGATTCACCCAGGATCTACCAAGATGTATAGAGATTTAAGACAGAACTTCTGGTGGAATGGCATGAAGGAAGACGTTGCTCGATACGTAAGTAAATGCCTCATTGCCAACAAGTGAAAATTGAACACAAACGAGCAAGCGGTCTGTTGCAGCCATTGGATATTCCCATATGGAAGTGGGATGAGATCACAATGGATTTTGTTACTGGTTTACCTAAGACATTCAAGAAGAATGATGTTGTATGGGTTGTTGTCGATAGATTATCAAAATCAGCACATTTTCTACCAATTCAGCAAGGATTTTCGGTTAATAAGTTATCCGAAATATTTCTTCAAGAAATTATTCGACTCCATGGCACACCATCTTCCATTGTTTCCGATAGAGACCCACGTTTCACCTCACGATTTTGGAAAGGTTTTCAGGCAGCTTGGGGGACACGACTAAAGTTTAGTACGGCTTTCCATCCACAAACAGATGGGCAGTCAGAACGCACGATTCAGACCTTGGAAGACATGCTCCGAGCATGCGCACTTGAATGGTCTGGAAACTGGGATGAATATATATGTCTTGTTGAGTTCGCTTGCAACAATATTTGGCAAGCAAGTATTGGCATGGCACCTTTTGAACTTTTGTACGGTCGGAAATGTCGCGCACCATTATGCTGGGATGAAGTCGGAGAAAAGATCCTTGAAGGGCCAAAATTAGTTCAGATTACAAATGAAAAAGTCACTATGGCCCGAGAAAAACTGAAAGAAGCTCAGAGTAGACAAAAGAGCTATGCAGATCAAGATAGACGACCCCTCGAATTTAAAATTGGTGATCACGTGTTCTTAAAGGTATCACCTTGGCGTGGCGTTCGTAGATTTGGAATTAAAGGGAAACTTAGTCCCCGTTTCATCGGTCCGTTTGAAATCCTTGAAAGAATTGGAGAAGTGTCATATCGACTGGCTCTACCGCCTCAACTCTCTCACGTTCATAATGTTTTTCATGTATCCTCTTTAAGAGGATATAATTATCATCCACTCCATGTCATTAGTTATCCGTTACTTACAATTCACGAAGATTTGTCCTACGAAGAGGAACCAGAAGCCATCTTAGATCGACAAGAAAGGGTTTTGCGTAGGAAAGTAATTCCGTTTGTTAAAGTCCTTTGGAAAAATCACTCTGAACACGAAGCAACATGGGAATCAGAAGAATCAATTCGTTCTCTATACCCTAATCTATTCTCGCAATAGAATTTTAGTCAAGTAACAGTAAATCTTGCTCTTTGATATATGTTCATTTGTTTCTGTTTACGGTCATTTATGCTTTACCTTATGTGAATATATTTTAGCTATGACTAAGTATATTTATGTAGAAAATATCAGTACTAATAGCCACTCTAAGTATCTGAAAACTTTTCGTACCGTAAGATATTTTATTAAGATACGTTATAGAAAGGCCATTAGGGCACATATATAAGGTAATTGACAAGTATAGTCATGACTTTAGTTATGAATTTCAGATACACATGTGTGGTTAGGAGATTCTGGTTATATAAGTTAGTAACTCTGCTATAAAAGTTTCGTTTCTGTTACTTATGCGATAGGTTATATTCTTATTTGAAAAATTTCGAGGACGAAATTTCTTTTAAGGGGGTAATAGTTGTAATGCCCATAAATTTAAAATCAATATTCTAGAAATAAAAAGAATAATAGACCACTAGAAAACCCTAGTTAAGACACCCAAGTAATTCTGCACAACCCCTGAAAGTTTCAGAGCAATCAGAATCAGGATCAGGACCCCTAAAACTCAAGGGGGGTAAACCCTAGTTGACGATTATCTACTTAAAACGTTGTCTAAATATAATTGGACCAAACTTCCGACCAATCAAAGATAGTCCCGTGCAGGGCAAGCCAAAGAAATATAGGTGTCCCTTACGGACCGTAAGGGCTTAGGCTTACGGTCCGTAAGCAGGAGCAAAATCGAGTATAAATAGCAGAACATTGGCACTTGCTTCTGTGCACAAAAACGACGCTCAAATTCTCAATTGACGTCGAGTTATACTTCTTCCACTACCCAAACACACACACACCTCGAAACGCTACCGCAATCAGGGTAATAACTCGATCGCTATTACGATTCAACGTCCGATCGATTATAACTATCCAACGATTGTCTGAGTGATGCTCAAATTGAGCTTCTACTTTGATTATTCGTCATGATTTCAACTTGAATATTTGAGTGCTGTTCGAATTCGGACTATACTCTGTTATTCGTTGTGAACCCAATTGAATTATTAAGTATTGCACTTGATAATAGTTGTGAGGGTTTGATCTCGTGAATTGACGTAAATGTTGTATTAAGTTACTAACCTAGTTTGTGTGCATGTTATTAGGTGAAAAGATTAATCAATAGTCGAAACTCTGCCCATATAAATCTAAAATATTAGCACAAGGTAGCTTTACTTTGAAATTATTAAGGTACGGATCCATACCCCACTCTTTATTGCTTCATATTCAAATTCTTATAAAACCACTAAATTACTATATCTGTTAAAAACTCCTCACGTCTTTGATTATCGATTCATTTGACAGTCCGTTCGATTCCTATCCTAATCATTTGATTTAGCTTTCATGTCATGCGATAGTATTATGTTACACTCATTATCGCATGTTCCAATATATGTTCCGTTTTGTTATGAAAATAAGTTTTATAAGTTATGTGAATAAGACCATTTGTACTCTGATACCCTGAGTATCGCTTCTCGTGGAGTGTCCCACGAGCATGTTGTTGTGGCATCGACATCATGTGCTCCATCCGTGACGGAGAGATCAGTTCACGGCGTTTCTTAAGTACAAGTGTGGAACATAAGGCTATTAGGAGGCGTATGGATCGATCCTAGGATTTAAGTATAAGGAGGTGGATAACGGGTATGCCAATTCGCCATCTCATGTGATAATTATGCAGGAGTAGCTACCTGTGTATTGTCACGTTTTAAGTTTGCTCATGGGTACATCCATAAGATATGATTATGAAATTATGTTCTTGCATCGTATCATTTTCGCATAAAGTTCCATCCGGATAAGATTTCATATAAAGCGTTGTTTGTTATTTGAGCCAAAAATTCCGTACTGAGCATTCGGCTCATTCCATAAACTTTTTGTATATACAGGTCCACAGGTTACTTTGGGAGGGGAAAAGAGAGAAGAATAAAGCCTAGGAATAAATCTGAAGATGTTAGTTAATTAAGATGAATATCTCCGCTTGTATATTAATCTTAATTTTAATGGTCGTGTGGTTGTATCCTTATCAAATAAATAAATGGAATTATGACTTTTGTTTATGTTACCGTTATTGTGACACGTCAGCCCTTCCGGTTTGGGGTGTTACAGCTGTTGTTTTCGCGCTTAAGATATGGCGACACTACCTGTACGGTACCAAGTGCACTATCTACACCGATCACAGGAGTCTCGAGCATATCTTCAAGTAGAAGGAATTGAACATGCGTCAACGTCGATGGGTTGAGCTACTCAATGATTACGAATGTGCCATTAAGTACCATCCAGGCAAAGCCAATGTTGTGGTTGACGCCATCAGTCGAAAGGATACTACGCCTAGGCGTGTACGAGCACTACAACTTACTATTCAGTCTAGTCTTCCTGCACAGATACGAGATGCTTAGGTGGAAGCATTGAAACCAGAAAACGTCAGGCCAGAAGCCTTACGCGGCTCAAGGCAATGATTAGAACAGAAGGAAGACGGTTCCTATTATGTAACAGGGCATATTTGGGTCCCACATTATGGAAACTTACGCGAGCTGGTAATGGACGAAGCTCATAAGTCTCGATACTCAGTACATCCAGGTTCGGATAAGATGTACCACGATCTCAGGACTATGTATTGATGGCCTAGTATGAAGGCCCACATAGCAACTTACGTTGGCAAGTGTTTGACCTGTGCGAGAGTCAAAACGGAATATCAGAAACCATCAGGCCTACTTCAGCAACCCAAGATACCACAGTGGAAATGGGAGGAAATTTCCATGGATTTTGTTACTAGCCTACCTAGATCCCAGTGTGGGAATTGGATCGACTCACAAAGTCTGCACACTTCCTGGCTATTAAGGAAACGGATAAGTTCTCCTCTCTAGCAGACGTATATCTTAAGGAAGTTGTTTCAAGGCACGGAGTGCCAACTTCTATTATCTCTGATCGTGATGCACGATTTACTTCAGAACTGTGGCAAGCGATGCACAAATCTTTTGCTCACGGCTAGACATGAGCACAGCTTATCACCCTCAGACGGATGGACAGTCTGAGTGCACGATTCAAACTCTAGAAGACATGCTTCGGGCATGTGTCATCGATTTCGGCAACAGCTGGGAAAAACATCTCCCTTTGGTGGAGTTTTCGTATAATAACAGTTACCACACCAGCATCCAAGCCGCTCCATTCGAGGCATTGTACGGACGTAAATGCCGGTCACCTCTCTGCTGGGCAGAGGTGGGGGATAGCCAAATCATAGGTCCAGAAATGGTAGTTGATGCTACTGAAAGGATTGCACAGATACGGCAACGCATGGCGGCGGCTTGTGACCGTCAGAAAAAGTTATGCTGATAAGCGCAGGAAACCACTCGAGTTCCAAGTTGGGGATCGAGTGCTACTCAAAGTCTCACCCTGGAAGGGTGTGGTTCGTTTTGGCAAAAGGGACAAACTCAATCCGCGGTATGTCGGGCCAATCGAAATCATAGAAAGAATAGGCAAAGTAGCCTACAGACTAAACCTACCAGCAGAACTCGGGGCAGTTCACAACGTATTTCATGTGTCGAATCTGAAGAAGTGTCTGTCAGATGAGACCCTCATAGTTCCTTTGAAGGAGCTCACTATCGACGAGCAGTTGCGATTCGTTGAGGAACCTGTTGAAATCACGGACCGGGATGTTAAGGTCCTCAAGCACACCAGAATACCTCTTGTTCGAGTTCGTTGGAACTCCCGTCGTGGCCCAGAGTTCACCTGGGAACGCGAAGACCAGATGAAAGAAAAGTATCCCCAATTATTCGCGAACAGTACAACCACTACTGAGGTTGAAGCTACCACGGAATTTCGGGACGAAATTCCAGATCAACGGGGGGAGGATGTGACACCCCAGGAAAACCATGCAACTTAACTAGCTTCCTCAGTGAGTACGTACCAAATTTCGGGACGGAATTTCTTTTAAGTTGGGGATAATGTGACAACTCGTATTTCAGAACCTATTTATGTGCTTAATGTAACGCATGTGAACTTGGCATGATTATCTGATATGTTGACTTAATGAATGTTATGTTTGATATGTGCTATGTGTAATATATGTATGTATGCAAACGAGCCAAACGCACCACACACACCTGATCGCACAAGCCCATTTGGGCTACACCCTTTGCACTCGAGAACTCAAAGGCAACCCATGAAGGGTTTCGGCCCACTCCTTTATGTTACCTAGGGTGTGAGTATAAACTCTACAATTCACCAACTCACACAAGTTTAGCAAACCCTAAATCTTTCTCATCCTCTCTCTCAAACTCAACGGCAAACATACCCTCCCCATCGAAGATTTTTTGGGTTCGGATCACCTTTCCTGTTTGATTCTACTAATCGGTTAGTGTTTTTCTATGATTTCATGATTAATGTTGTGATATGGGTGTTACACGATGTTATGATTTCCATGATCTGATATGATGGTTAGGATTGTATGATGAACGATGATGGCTATATGATAATATTTCTGTGAATCGGATTGAATGATAATAGATGTTAATCGACTATTGTGTCCCGTTTTCAGATTGGTTGCTTGTTGATTTAGGAGCGAATGAATGTAATCGGCTACATGTTCATGTGAATCGATAGATTAGTGTTCATGCTTTGATTTTGATTAGGGTTCATAAGAGTTAGATGTTGGAAACCTTAGTTTGATCGATCCATATACAATTAGAAACTGTTGATTGTGTGTGGATTAATAAATCATAATTACGGAATTTGTTAATGATAGAGTAACTGATTGTTTGATTGGACCGAATAATTGGAAACAAGATAACTGAATTGCACAATTCTAGGAAACGTATAACTAGTTGCCATGATAGGATAACTAAATTGATCGCACAAGCTGATCTAATCGCACAAGAAGTCCAGTCGCACAAGAGTGAATGAATCGCAATAGTCGTAATATTTGTTTAACTGTTGGGCCGTGTATATCATGTTAGACTGGGCCAGTTTCTAATCGCACAACCCAAATGTATCGCACAAGCTATCCGGATCGTACAAGCTCACCCGGATCGCACAAGACTCTTGCATGTTATTAGATTGGGCCATGTATTTTATGTTTGGGCTTTTGACTATTTGGGCCGGGTGTTTATCTGAATCGCACAACATGATGTGGGTCGCACAAGGCTGTGCCGACCGCACAACATGTTGGGCCGAAGTGTTTAGTTGGGTTATGTTAGTGAACTTCACAAAAGGTTCGACCCAATACATCTTAAATCGTACAAGTGTGAAAATACTATGTTCTTGACTATTATGTGTTTGCCATGATCTATATGTGTCCCTTATATGTTGACTTATGTGATACGTACGTGCACTACTCGAAACGAAAACCTGACTTGTATGGTAACCATGTTAGGACGTGGTTGACCACTAGCAGCTAGACTTGACCTTTCTGTGTATCTGCCGAGCAAACCAAGGTGAGTTCACACTCTTACCAAGGCATGGGATTTCCGGGGTTGGGAGTGGGATTGAAGGAATGAGATTGAACAAATACTTGTACTTACACTGTTACTAGACTATCTACCATCGTCATCGGATGCGAAGGATACATACGTAAAACCTACGTATACTTGTACTCATCACTGTCCTAAGGATGCGAAGGGCACTTACGTAAAACCTACCTAAACTTATATTCACTACTGCCTCGGGTTGTGACAGGCACTTACGTAAAACCTACGTAAACCCCCGCGTACCACTGTCCTCGGGTTGAGAAGGACGCTTACGAAAAACCTACGTAAACCTTGTACGTACTACTGTTCTCGGGTTAAGAAGAACACTTATGGTTACAAATAGTCTAGTGTATATACAAATATGGGAAGCCCCCACTAATAGAACATACTATCGGCCTAGTAGAGCCACATGTTACGAAAAGAACTTACTATTACGAACTTACTTACTGTGAACTCGCTCAACTAGTTGTTGACTCTCTGTTACATGCCTTGCAGGACCATAGGTACATGGAGCTTGCACGGGAGGCGTGATCCTTGTGGGCACATGGACCATTGAGTTCCATGTTAAACATTTACATTATGAGAACTTGATACTTATGTTGGATTTTTACATTAATGCTTCCGCTACACAATTGATTATGTTTGGTTTTGAAAACACCTTTCGTACTGATGAATGACATTTACTATTTACTCTTATGTTCAATATGATTGGTGTCTTGATCCTGGTCATGTCACGTCTCCAAGCGGTGGTACTCCGCGGGTGGATTTTGGGGGTGTGACAGTTTATATCTCGAAAACAATCTACTAAGAGTGTAGAAACCTACTGGCATATCATCAGTGAGACCGTTTATTACATTTAACATTCCATTTATTTAGCGTATTGACTGCCTACTGATGTACTATCATTTCCTCTTTTTACAATCTACTCATTTTTTTACTTTTATCATGTTTTTGCTTTTTCAAATTTTCTAATGTTTTTGGATTTTATAACCGATGTATATAGCTTTGTCTCGCCATCCATTTTCTGCTTCACATGCTCTGTTTTGCAGAAAATATACTCCAATGATTTACAACACATTGATATTTTACAGTTTGAAAACCGTTTTTCAATATTGTGAAATTAATCATGTTTGTTCAGCCGTGAGGGTTTCGGCGTATTTATTTTTGACAAAATTTAAAAACAAACATATTTTTGAATTTTAAATTTTTCAATTTTTAGGGTTTTTGAAATATGGTTTATTTATGTATAGAAATGAACGAACTCCCTGATTTCAGACACAGGGACCAGCAGCCTCCTCCTCTCGTGTCAGGCTGCTCCGATACTCCTTTTGATGACATTCAGTTGTTTTCAAGAGCACCTGCACATTCAATGTATTCAATTACTTGAACAAGTTAGCCCAGGTCTGTTTGACCTTAGGCATTTCAACCCAGTATGATTCATTCAACTTCGGAAAATCTTTATTATTTTTCATAAATGTATTTTCATTCCGATTATCACTCACATAAACCTTTTGTTTCTTTTCTACCCAAGTTTGTCCTTTTGAAGCACTTCTTTTGTAAAAATGTGAATCATTTTGAGTGTTTTGATTTTCAACAACTTTTGTTTTCCAAAACTGATTTGGTTTTGTTGCATCGACAGTTGTTTTCCAACTTTGTGTTCTAAATCTGGGTAGGTGAGAATTCCAGGTTTGTCTTGAATCGAAACTATTCGGGTTTGATTTCCAAGTTTGATTCGAAACAAACTTGTTTATATTGTACCTCCAAGTTTGTTTTGAATCAAATCTGGTTGACCTTTGTTTCACATCCTCAGATTTATGTTTTTCAACATCATCAGACTTCTTTTTCTTCTCAATATCAATAGGTTTTAGATTTGGACACTTGCGAGCAAGATGTCCAGTTTGATCACATTTAAAACATGTTCTCTTGGACACATCTTTAACCTGTTGTTGTTGCGTTTTCTTTTGAGCATAGAACTCTTCATTAGACTGTCGTCTAAATTGAAGTTCTTTCTCTTCTTCAGAACTTTTTCCGTGAACAAAGTTCGACTTTTTCTGATAATTTGGTGTTTCATTTCTTTTCCAATTATGTTTCTTTTTATAACCTAAACCAGCCTTCATGTTTTTCTTTTTGTAACCAGGTTTGTTATAAAAAGTTTTGTGACTCTTTCCAGCAAACTTTGAATCTCAGATTTTTCAATTTCAATCATCTTGAAAACTTTGTCAATCTTTTCTGAAATCACATTCTGAATCGGGACTTCAAGATCTGAGAATAATTTGTCCAATCCAATCATGGTATATACCAATCCTTTTGAATCATCATTCGCTTTTTTCTTAGATTTTGAGTTTTTAAGATAACCTTCATGAAAACTTCCTTCATTTTCATCCTATGATTCAGATTTACCAGTTTCAACGAACTCTTCTTTCAAAACACTTTCAACGACCTTACCTATCACCTCTGAATCACTGGAATCATCAGATTTGGAATAGGTTACGTCAATATTATCTAGCAATTGATCAGCCATGTTGAAAGTTTTTCCATCTTCTCGTCATCATAGAATGTGATTTTTTCCTCAAACGGTGGTGGAACTTGATGTTGCTCTGAGCCAATTCCTTTCTTGTTTTGCTCAGAATCTTTACCATTCGATTTTAGATTGAAAATGCGCTCAAGAACATATGATGAAGCGTGATAACTGTGTATGTTTTTGTTATCTTGTTCTAAATTAGCTATTCAATCTCATGTGCTGCCCTTTATGTTATCATGACCAGGACTCGAGGAACCATTTGTTCTTTGAGTGTTCGTATGCTAAGGAGGTTTGGTTTAACATTAGGGATATGGCGAATATGGGTGATGTTAACTGCCGGTGGGATGACATTATGTTGTGGATGGACCAACATTCCACTCGGCAGCCAGTCAATGTTGTGAGCAGATTGGTGGTTGCGGCAGCATCCTACTTCGTTTGGCAAGAAAGGAACTCGAGGCTCTTCAATCGGAACCAACATTCCGCGTCGGTCTTATCTCAGGAAATCGTTAAAATCGTTCGGTTGCGGCTTTTGTCCTTCAAATTCAAACAGGGAGCGGTAAACAGGAGTCTTCTTCAGAAGTGGAACATTCCAAGCAGTAACTTGGATATTGATCCGGGCTAGTTAGTTTGTCGCGTCTGTGTTGGGTTGTTTAGTCTGGGGTGGGCTTTGTCTGTTTAGCAGTGTGTTTGGTTGTTTTTGTTTTGGTTGTGTATTTCTTTTGTCTCTAGTCTTGGCATGTCAAGTCTAGAGGGGTGTAACATTTCAGTTGCACTATTGTGCTTATTGTGATTTATAAAATTCACCGGGGTAACCCTTTACCCAAAAAAAAAAAAAAAAAAAAAACATCTTCAATGTAAGAGTTTACAACTTGTTACTTTATTTCATACTGTCGCTTAAGCGTATCAGATGTTTCAGAACAATGTTTCAATCTCGATTGAACAAGTTTCATTTGGATTTTCACGTCTTCATATGATTCTTTTGTTATGTGATATGCAAGTTTTATTGAATAAGACTCCTTTTTCATTTCTTGGAAAGCGTTTTCTTTTTGGAAACACTCTTCAGTCATTTTTGAAACTTTTTCTTTCAGGATTTCATTTTCTTTTTCTAAAATCTTGCATTTTTGTGTTAATTTTTCGTCATTATCTTTCAAAATCTTTTTGTTTTCTAACATTTCTTGGCATTTTTCTTTGAAAACTTTTTCGATTTTATTGAATTCTATATCTCTTGTTCTGAATTTTTCATCTTTTTTTAGTTCAAGCACTGCACGTTTCCATGCATTTCTTGCACTATTCTGCAATTTTATTTAATACTTCAGAATCAGTTTTTACCTCAGTGATTGGCACCTCGGCTTCTCTTCTGTCTGTGTCTGATCAGCTTCTCTCTTCTTCTGTTCCTCACCAACACCAGCACTATCATCCACTTCAATCAATCTTTCCTTCTTCACATCATCTTCTTCTTTCTTCTTCAGATTATCTTCATTTTGCTGTTCTTCAGTAACAACTTCTTTTTCTTTCACAACTTCAACTTTTACTTGCTCTGCAGCCTTTTTCAAATCATCCACCAAACTTTCAACATTCTTCTTCATCCTCTATTCATCTCTCTGTCTTAGACTCGCTGTCATGACATCTCTGATGATTTTATCCAGCTTTTTCTCATAATGTTTATCTTTCGCAACATTTGAATAGTACTCACCGGATAGAGGAATTACTGCAAGAACGTCGTCAAACACCACTTCCTTTCGATGGACAACTGGTTCTCCTTTGCTATTGACATAACATTCTCATTTCTTGTCAAACCTTCCATAATTCTTCGCTTCTTCATATTCTTTCTCCATTTCTTCGATTCGATACCCAACAATACATCTCTCTATGTATGTCTTCTCTTTCAAAATCTCTTCTTTTGTTTTCTCTTTCACAACAGCAACAAATGCACTATGTTTATTCGTTGATTCGGTTTTGCCATGTGTTGTGAACATGTACCCGACAACATCCTCTTCTGGAAGCACTTTACTCCAGTCATACCCTTCATCATCTTGGATCACAACACATGCTCTTGATTTCTATTTCTCAAAATTATCTTCAATTTGTTTCAACCTTGGTGATTCCTCTCTGCTCCTGTGACAAATCGTTTTTAATAGTAATCTTCTTTAAACGGATTAGCGGTTTCTTCAACAGCAGAGTTTCTGCATTCTCTTTTAAAATGACCCTTTTGCTTGCATTTGAAGCAGATCACTTTTGATTTGTCGAAGCCTAGTTTTGTTAATAGTCCACAGATTGATTGTCTGCCAGTAATATCCATGAACCGCTGAGCACTTCGAATGCAGCTTGCCAAACACCATCTCAGAACAATGAGTTCCATCTCCTCTGGATCTATCTGGTCGTAATCTTCCTTTGTCAATTCAGAATTTCCAATTTTCCCAGCTACAAGATCTTCGTATGAATCCAGAACTGATCCAAGAAAACTCATTTGCTGTTTAGCAGCGTTGATGCTCATTGCCGGAGAATTCTTTAGCTTTAAAGAGATGTTTCAAAGAATCTCATCAAGTTCTTCAGAGTTTGATGTTGTTGACGATGAATGATATCCCGGATTGTATCTTGATGAGCTTTTCTGTGAGTCTTTCATCTTTTCAACACTGTATGATGTCTTTGGTGATTCACTAACTGTCACCGAAGGTACACTGCCCTTGTAGTAAAGACCGACATTCTGTTGATGCGAAGAACTAGTCATCTTGCTTTGCTTTTGCAGCTCAAGCTCATGACTTACTATCTTTTCTATCAAAACATCAAGAGTGATTGTATCAAACAACACATCTTTTTCAAAATAAACACGAACGTTTGCCACTGATCAGCTCGTGGTAACGCTTCAATGATTTTATCAATGATTTCTTCACGGGTTTTTATTATTCCAAACCTATCGAGTTTGCTTTTAAGGTGACATAACCTTTTAATCATTTGTCTTACTGATTCACCTTTTATACCATCAAACAAATCAAATTCTTTTTTAAGTAAAGCTATTTTATTCGTTTTGATTTCTTTACCCCCTCAGCTTTAACCCGTAATGCTTCCCACACAGATTTAGAAGAGCAATCGTGATTAAGAAATGCGAAGATATCATCTCTAATCGACTGTTGGATTAAAGCAATCATTCATTGTCCGTATGAAAAATTCTTTTTATCGTCAACAGATAAGCTTTTAAGTGGGATCTCTTCGTTTTTATCATCGACTCGCCTGCTATAACCAAATTCCATGCAAAACCAGCTTTCGTGCGCATAAGCTTTGGCCCAGTTAATGAATCGTTCTTTCCACCACGCATAATCTTCAATACTGTCAAGTTTTGGTGGTTTCGAATGAGTTCCGTAAAAATTATCATGATTAATATTTTCAGTCCTTGCTTTCGATAAGCTTTTCGGTGTGACAATTGATGTTTCGGAAGATTCGGACGTGAACGCCTTGTAAAACGTGTTGTAGAATTCTTCAGCCATGACGGTTGATTCTTTGATTTTCTTCTCCGTGTAACGCACCTTGAATTTGCTCCTTGTTTATCACCTCGAATCACCTGCAAATACACAAACAATTGATCAATTTTAAACAAACACACACTCGGATCGGATGTATATCCGGTCGGACGGGGTCAACGAAAAGTCAATAGGATGACACTGATCGGATCACTTGGATCGGATGGCAATGGATCGGATCACTTGGATCGAATGGCAATGGATCGGATCACTTGGATCGGATGGCAATCCGTACGAATCACCGTTCGTCAAATATTGGGCCGTTACTTTGAGAATGGCTCAGCTGACTTTTGTGGAACGGATTGTGATCCATTCGGATCACTCTTTAATGGGCCTTCAATTTGGATCGGA
Organism: Helianthus annuus; assembly: GCF_002127325.2. Lineage (NCBI taxonomy): Eukaryota > Viridiplantae > Streptophyta > Magnoliopsida > Asterales > Asteraceae > Helianthus > Helianthus annuus. The sequence continues at coordinate 73,713,009 of NC_035442.2, read as the reverse complement.
TGACCTTTTAAACAAATTGCTTTTGGATCGGATGAGTTATTTGGATCGGATTGTGATCCGTTCGAATGGCCATTCATCAAATATTAATAAATCTTGATCGGATCACCCTCCGACAGATGACAACACAATACAAAGTAATAAGCTTGATAGCCTTTTCATATGGCCGATGACTATAAGTGTCAGACAATTAACATTTTCACATGCAATCTGTATCATTCACATGTAACTTGTATTATGAGAATTTCAATGTATAAAATGGTTGGCAACTTTATTTGTCACACCCCCAAAATCCACCTGCGGAGTATCACCGCTTGGGAGCGTGACTGACCAGGATCAAAACATATAGTAAAAGTATTTGCCATTAAACCAAACCAAATCCATATGAAAGGTGTTCCAAAACATAAGTAAGTTATCATTGTTTAGCGGAAGCGTATAATCAAAACCCAACATAATTAAGTATGAAATGTCATAAGTGTTTAATAAGATAATCACGATCCAAGCCCACAACGACCAGCTCCTCCCTGTGCAAGCTCCAAGTATCTAACGACCTGCAAGGCATGTAACAGAGGATCAACAACTAGTTGAGCGAGTTCACAGAAAGTAAATGCGTAATAGTAAGTTCGTATGTAACATGTGGCTCTACTGGGCCGATAGTGTGTTCTATTGGTGGGGGCTTCCCATGTTGTATAACCACTAGACTATGCGTAACCATAGGTGTTCTTCACAACCGAGAACAGTAGCGCGTATGGGGTTTACGTTAGTTTTACGTAAGTATCCTTCACAACCGAGGATAGAAGTACGCGGGGGTTTACGTAGGTTTTACGTAAGTGCCTGACACAACCGAGGCAGTAGTGAGTATAAGTATACGTAGGTTTTACGTATGTGTCCTGCACAACCGAGGACGATGGTATGGTAGTCTAGTAACAGTGTATGTACGTATCTATTCAATCACAATCCTTCAATCCCAATTCCCGTGCCCTGGGAATCCCATGCCTTAGTAAGAGTGTGAACTCACCTTGGTTTGCTCGGTATGCTTAATTATGTGCTAGCAATTATTCAATCAAATCCTATAGTAAGCACGTATACTTGATCAGTTCATGTTCGTAATGTTTCATATGCAATTAATACCACAGAGTATGTTCGACAATCGATATCATGCATCATACGTCAGTTAATCACATTAGTACGATCCCTGTTGCTCATCAAGGCTTTCTCAATTTAATCTAACAATAACATCCGCGCGTAGCTGGATTAATACACTTTGCATAGATCACATGCGCATCAGAGTTAATCATGACCGTATTACAGTTAATTCATGCAACGTGGTTATCATACGGAGTCAATCACATTTAACATAGCATAGCATATTTAACAGTGTTAATGGCTTAGCAAAGTAACCTTCATATCTTAACAGTTTCAATATGTTATAACATACGTTCACAGTTTCATTTTATCATCACACAAAGTCAGACATGCCTTGCCCTATTTAAAAGTCAGACAAGTGTGTGTGGGGGGGGGGGGTTCCCCTGTTCAAACTCGGATAGCACAAGAGAACATGTCACATACTCGGACAAGGGTAATGGGGGGTTAAAGTTCGGACTTGAGAGGCCCATCACCAAACTCGGACCAATGTGAGGGGTGTAATGAAGCTTGGACAAATCAAAGGGGGAAGGGGTCTAAAACTCGGACCAGGGGTGGCTCCCCTCAAAAATTCGGACCAAGGGCTTCTCATGACAAAACTCGGACCTTTGCTTTGCATTAGAACTTCGGACATGCCACTCTAAGGAACTCGGACTCATGTGAGTTCATCAAATACTTCGGACCAGGTAACATATCAAAAAGGTCGGACCTCTTGTGAATTCACAAAGGTCGGACCTAGTGTCTCACCTATAAAACTCGGACAATGTTCACATTAAAAGTCGGACCTTCATTTCACACATAAAGTTCGGACCTAGCATGTTTTTTATTAAAACTCAGACAAGTAAAATCATTAAAACTCTGACTCGTGTTTAAGGTTCATATTCAATTATGATCGTAGCAGTTACGTTCTTGCTTTCATACGAACAGAAAACCCTAAATTCATACGTTTGCATTACACTGATCAAAACAACAATCGCTATGTCTACATATTATGCATCAAAATCATCAGGCAATTGATTATATGACTAATCATCTTCATATCACAATAATCAACATCAATAAAAAAGAAACACAGAAGCATCATATGGAGACTAGGGTTTACAAGAATTACAAGAATCAAGCATTGCTAACAATCAAACAATCAATAAACAATGATTACACAATTACCTTGAATGATTCTAGAGAAGGAGAGGAATCAAGAGTGATGAATATCTTGGTGATGATGATTGCCAGAGAAAGTGAAAGTACGTGCTTGGATTTTTGTGAGAATGATTAGTGAAAAAGGGATTAGGGTTAAGTATCTCTAGGATTTCACTAATTACCCTCTAACTCCCTAAGTATCATATTTTACACATGCACCCCATCTCATAACAATTTCATAGTTTCACCACCAAGTTCATGCATTTAACACATTTATCACAATTAACACATAACCATGCACAATCACACAATACACTTCATTGAATTGAAACGTATACAATTCTATAGAACGTGCAATAAACAACTAGATAATAAATGAACGTGTAATAAATGCGAAATAGAAATCTTGGAAATTCGAGTTGTCACATTATCCCCAACTTAAAAGAAATTTCGTCCCGAAATTTGGTACGCACTCACTGTGGAAGCTAGGTAAGCTGTATTGTTCACTGGTTTTCCTGGGGTGTCACATCATCCCCCCGTTGATTTGGAATTTCGTCCCGAAATTCCGCAGTAGTAGCTTCAGTCTCAGTAGTGGTTGCATTGGTTTCGAATAACTGGGGGTACTTTTCTTTCATTTGGTCGTCGCGTTCCCAGGTGTACTCTGGGCCACGTCGGGAGTTCCAACGAACTCGAACAAGAGCGATTCTCTTGCTTTTGAGGACGTTAACATCCCGGTCCGTGATTTCAACTGGCTCCTCGAAGAACTGCAATCGCTCGTCAATAGTGAGTTCCTTAAAAGGAACTATCAGGGTCTCATCTGACAGGCACTTCTTCAGATTCGACACGTGGAATACGTTGTGAACTGCACCGAGTTCAGCTGGTAGGTTTAGCTTGTAGGCCACTTTGCCTATTTTCTCAATGATCTCGAACGGTCTGACATACCGCGGATTTAGTTTGCCCCGTTTGCCAAAACGAACCACACCCTTCCAGGGTGAGACTTAAAGTAAAACCCGGTCCCCGACCTGAAATTCCAACGGTTTTATACGCTTATCCGCATAGGCTTTCTGACGGTCGCGTGCTGCCGCCATGCGTTGTCGTATTTGTGCAATCTTTTCTGTGGCGTCCACTACAATCTCCGGACCCGTGATCTGACTATCCCCCACCTCTGCCCAACAGAGAGGTGACCGGCATTTACGTCCGTACAATGCCTCGAATGGAGCGGCTTGTATGCTGGTGTGATAACTGTTATTATACGAAAACTCCACCAAAGGGAGATGCTTTTCCCAGCCGTTGCCGAAATCAATAACACATGCCCGAAGCATGTCTTCAAGAGTCTAGATCGTTCGCTCAGACTGCCCATCCGTCTGAGGATGATATGTTGTGCTCATGTCTAACCGTGAGCCGAAAGATTTGTGCATCGCTTGCCATAGTTCTGACGTGAATCGTGCATCCCGATCCGAAATGATGGAGGTGGGCACCCCGTGCCTCGAAACAACTTCTTTAAGATAAATGTCTGCAAGAGTGGAGAACTTATCCGTTTCCTTTATAGCCAGGAAGTGTGCAGACTTGGTGAGTCGATCCACGATCACCCATATAGTGTCATTCCCACGCTGGGATCTGGGTAGGCCTGTAACGAAATCCATGGAAATTTCTTCCCATTTCCATTGCGGTATCTTGGGCTGCTGAAGTAGGCCCGCTGGTTTCTGATACTCCACTTTGACTTTTGCACACGTCAAACATTTGCCGACGTAAGTTGCTATGTGGGCCTTCATGCTAGGCCACCAATATGTAGTTCTGATGTCGTGATACATTTTATCCAAACCTGGATGTACCGAGTAGCGAGACTTGTGAGCTTCATCCATCACAAGTTCTCGTAAACCGCCATATAGTGGTACCCAAATACGCCCTGTTACATAGTAGGCGCCGTCTCCCTTTTCTTCTAATCGTTGCCTTGAGCCGCGTAAAGCTTCAGCCTTTACGTTTTCTGGTTTCAATGCTTCTATCTGAGCCGTTCGTATCTGAGCAGGAAGACTGGACTGAATAGTGAGCTGCAAGGCTCGTACACGCCTAGGTAGAGTGTCTTTTCGACTGAGAGCGTCAGCCACAACATTGGCTTTGCCTGGATGGTACTTGATGGCGCATTCGTAATCATTAAGTAACTCGACCCACCGTCGTTGACGCATGTTCAATTCCTTCTGCTTGAAGATATGCTCGAGACTCCTGTGATCGGTGTAAATAGTGCACTTGGTACCGTACAGGTAGTGTCGCCATATCTTAAGCGCAAATACAACAGCTCCCAGCTCTAAATCGTGCGTCGTGTAATTCCGTTCATGAACTTTGAGTTGTGGCGGAGCGTAGGCAATAACTTTATCCCGCTGCATCAATACACAACCAAGACCCTGTATCGATGCGTCACAATAAACCACGAAGTCATCCGTGCCCTCCGGCAATGAGAGAATAGGCGCGCTGCAAAGCCTATCCTTTAAGTACTGAAAAGCAGTTTCTTGTGTATTACCCCAACGATAGGTAACACCTTTCTGTGTCAACATAGTAAGCGGTTGTGCGATCTTGGAGAAGTCTTTAATAAATCGTCTATAATACCCCGCCAAACCCAAGAATTGGCGTATTTCTGTTGGTGTACGCGGTGCAGGCCAGTTCCTGATCGAATCTACCTTGGATGGATCGACATGGATCCCATCCCTGTTCACCACATGGCCTAAGAAGTGGACTTCACGAAGCCAGAAGTCACACTTTGAAAAGTTGGCGTACAATTGGTCCTTTCGAAGAAGTTCCAAGATAAGACGTAAGTGCTGCTTGTGTTCCTCCGGACTCTTGGAGTAGATCAGAATGTCGTCAATGAAAACGATGACGAACTTGTCTAGATAGGGTTTGCACACCCTGTTCATAAGATCCATGAAAACTGCAGGCGCGTTCGTAAGCCCAAATGGCATGACTAGAAACTCGTAGTGACCATAGCGAGTTCTGAATGCTGTCTTGGAGACGTCCTCATCCCGGACTCTCAGCTGATGATACCCTGACCTTAGATCAATCTTGGAATAGTAACTTGACCCTTGCAACTGATCGAATAAGTCGTCAATGCGTGGAAGAGGATAGCGGTTCTTCACTATAACCTTGTTCAGTTCGCGATAGTCTATGCACATTCTGAAAGTGCCATCCTTCTTTTTCACGAATAGTACTGGAGCTCCCCAAGGCGAAGAGCTTGGACGAATAAAGCCCTTATCCAAGAACTCTTGTAGTTGCTTAGACAGTTCTTCCAGTTCAGTTGGAGCTAAACGATACGGTGCGCGAGCTATAGGTGCTGCTCCTGGAGCTAGCTCGACTTGGAATTCGACCTGACGATGAGGCGGTAGACCAGGTAAATCCTCTGGAAATACTTGAGGAAATTCGCGTACAACTGGAATATCCTCTATTCTTTTCTCTTTCGTCGATGCATCTGTAACAAGTGCCAAAATGGCAGTATGCCCCTTTCGTAAACATTTCTGAGCCTTCAAGAAAGAGATAATGCCAACCATTGCACCACTCTTGTCGCCTTGAACTTCAAGAGGTTCTTTACCCGAACGAGGAATACGAATGATCTTCTCCTTACATAAGATCTCTGCTTGCTGCTTGGACAACCAATCCATGCCGATGACAATGTCGAAACTACCCAGAACTATTGGAATAAGATCAATCGAGAAGGTCTGACCCGCTAGAACGATGTTACAACCCTTGACTACATGCGTGGCTTCTACACTTTTACCATTAGCTAACTCTACGACATGCTTGGTGTTTAGGGGTGTTGGTGTACGTTTTAACAATTTACTCATTTTCAAAGACATATAACTCGTATCCGCACCCGAATCAAACAAAACAGTAACATAAATATCGTCGAGAAGAAACTTACCCATAACAACGTTGGGATTATTTCTGGCATCACCCTGCCCCAGCACAAATGCACGACCCCTTGCTTCATTGCCGTTGTTGTTCCCACCATTGTTGTTGTTTCCATTGCCCTGATTGTTGTTATTGTTGTTGTTCTGGTTCCTGTTCAGCTGAGGACAGTGCCTTTTGAAGTGCCCTTCCGCGCCACAATGAAAACAACCCTTGTTACCCTGTTGTTGATTCTGCTGTGCTTGTGGCTGCTGCTGATTCTGGTTCGCAGGCCGAGGGCTTCTACAATCTTTGGCCTCATGACCCATCTTGAGGCATCTTTGACAGCGACCCTTGTTACACTAGCCACTGTGGTGTCTGTTGCAGTTGTTACACTTTGGGAGGTTCCCTCGATATCCGCCCTGCCTATGGCTGCCTGAAGAATGCTGACTGGGACTCTGGTAACTGTCAGTCTTTCGCTGCTGAACCTGTGACTGAACTGAAGCTGATCCCTTGCTAGACTCCCCATCCCATTTTCTCTTGTTGTCACTGGGAGTAGCAAGTGTAGTAGCAGTGGTAGCGGTAGCAGTAGCGCTGATACGTTTAGGCAGTTTGTTCTGATCCACTGCCTGATCTGTGATGCGATGAGCGAGGCGTTGAATAGCCTGGATGTTGTCAAGATTAGCCGATGTCACATGGCTCTGAATTTCTGGCGCTAATCCCTTGAGGTACAACTCAATGCGCTTGATTGGAGGGTCCACCATAGTTGGACACAGCACAGCCAGTTCGTTCGATCGTTTAGTATAAGCTTCGATCTCTGACCCAACCATTTTCAAATGATACAGCTCGTCTTCCAACTTATGAATGTCTTCCCGAGTGCAGTATTCCCTTTTGATCAGTTCCTTAAATCATTCCAAGGGGTGGCGTTAGCAGCTGCCAACCCTAAGATCTGCACTTGTGCGTTCCACCAAGTTAGAGCAATCCCCTCTAAAGTACCAGTGGCATACTTGACCCTGCGAGCCTCAGGGCATTCACACATCTCGAACACAAACTCGAGCTTTTCAAACCAGTGGAGGAGTCCAACCGCTCCATCAGTGCCACTAAATGTGCTAGGACGACGATCCATAAAGTTCTTGAAAGTACAGAAGGGTTGTTGAGCGTGTTGACCTATTGTGTACGAATAGGACAAGGTTAAACAGAAGAGTTAATGTAGGATCTAAAGATCCTAGTGTGAGTCTAAACTGCAGGGTATACTACCTGCTTGAGCAGCTGCAAGTGCCGCAGCAACTTGTTCATTAACGAAAGCCGTCAACTGAGCTTGTGTCATGTTAATACGTCCAGCCATTGATCTTCACATCAAAGGCATCATAAGTGAGAAAGGTTCGCGAATAGTGCGATGACAGAAGAGTGTAAGCACACAAATGTTCTCAAGCAATAACAAGTAATGAGCAGTGTAATCTAAGCATACTACGAGCAAAGTTCTATGCAATTCTAGCATGCAGGCAATAAACATAAACCTTATTACCTAGGATGTTGAGTCTTGCACGTGGAGCGAAGCGTCGTTGTGGATCGTTGAGAGCACTATTCTGGTTATAGTCTGGTTTTAATAAAAATGTTTTCCCATATTAAAACCAAGTTCTCTATAACCAATGGCTCTGATACCAATCTGTCACACCCCCAAAATCCACCTGCGGAGTATCACCGCTTGGGAGCGTGACTGACCAGGATCAAGCCACCAATCATATAGAACAATACATATAGTAAAAGTATTTGCCATTAAACCAAACCAAATCCATATGAAAGGTGTTCCAAAACATAAGTAAGTTATCATTGTTTAGCGGAAGCGTATAATCAAAACCCAACATAATTAAGTACGAAATGTCATAAGTGTTTAATAAGATAATCACGATCCAAGCCCACAACGACCAGCTCCTCCCTGTGCAAGCTCCATGTATCTAACGACCTGCAAGGCATGTAACAGAGGATCAACAACTTGTTGAGCGAGTTCACAGAAAGTAAATGCGTAATAGTAAGTTCGTATGTAACATGTGGCTCTACTGGGCCGATAGTGCGTTCTATTGGTGGGGGCTTCCCATGTTGTATAACCACTAGACTATGCGTAACCATAGGTGTTCTTCACAACCGAGAACAGTAGCGCGTATGGGGTTTACGTTAGTTTTACGTAAGTATCCTTCACAACCGAGGATAGAAGTACGCGGGGGTTTACGTAGGTTTTACGTAAGTGCCTGACACAACCGAGGCAGTAGTGAGTATAAGTTCACGTAGGTTTTACGTGAGTGTCCTTCACAACCGAGGATAGCGAGTAGCATAAGTATACGTAGGTTTTACGTATGTGTCCTACACAACCGAGGACGATGGTATGGTAGTCTAGTAACAGTGTATGTACGTATCTATTCAATCACAATCCTTCAATCCCAATTCCCGTGCCCTGGGAATCCCATGCCTTAGTAAGAGTGTGAACTCACCTTGGTTTGCTCGGTATGCTTAATTATGTGCTAGCAATTATTCAATCAAATCCTATAGTAAGCACGTATACTTGATCAGTTCATGTTCGTCATGTTTCATATGCAATTAATACCACAGAGTATGTTCGACAATCGATATCATGCATCATACGTCAGTTAATCACATTAGTACGATCCCTGTTGCTCATCAAGGCTTTCTCAATTTAATCTAACAATAACATCCGCGCGTAGCTGGATTAATACACTTTGCATAGATCACATGCGCATCAGAGTTAATCATGACCGTATTACAGTTAATTCACGCAACGTGGTTATCATACGGAGTCAATCACATTTAACATAGCATAGCATATTTAACAGTGTTAATGGCTTAGCAAAGTAACCTTCATATCTTAACAGTTTCAATATGTTATAACATACGTTCACAGTTTCATTTTATCATCACACAAAGTCAGACATGCCTTGCCCTATTTAAAAGTCAGACAAGTGTGTGTGGGGGGGGGGGGGGTTTCCCCTGTTCAAACTCGGATAGCACAAGAGAACATGTCACATACTCGGATAAGGGTAATGGGGGGTTAAAGTTCGGACTTGAGAGGCCCATCACCAAACTCGGACCAATGTGAGGGGTGTTATGAAGCTCGGACAAATCAAAGGGGGAAGGGGTCTAAAACTCGGACCAGGGGTGGCTCCCCTCAAAAATTCGGACCAAGGGCTTCTCATGACAAAACTCGGACCTTTGCTTTGCATTAGAACTTCGGACATGCCACTCTAAGGAACTCGGACTCATGTGAGTTCATCAAATACTTCAGACCAGGTAACATATCAAAAAGTTCGGACCTCTTGTGAATTCATAAAGGTCGGACCTAGTGTCTCACCTATAAAACTCGGACAATGTTCACATTTAAAGTCGGACCTTCATTTCACACATAAAGTTCGGACCTAGCATGTTTTTTATTAAAACTCAGACAAGTAAAATCATTAAAACTCTGACTAGTGTTTAAGGTTCATATTCAATTATGATCGTAGCAGTTACGTTCTTGCTTTCATATGAACAGAAAACCCTAAATTCATACGTTTGCATTACACTGATCAAAACAACAATCGCTATGTCTACATATTACGCATCAAAATCATCAGGCAATTGATTATATGACTAATCATCTTCATATCACAATAATCAACATCAATCAAAAAGAAACACAGAAGCATCATATGGAGACTAGGGTTTACAAGAATTACAAGAATCAAGCATTGCTAACAATCAAACAATCAATAAACAATGATTACACAATTACCTTGAATGATTCTAGAGAATGAGAGGAATCAAGAGTGATGAATATCTTGGTGATGATGATTGCCAGAGAAAGTGAAAGTACGTGCTTGGATTTTTGTGAGAATGATTAGTGAAAAAGGGATTAGGGTTAAGTATCTCTAGGATTTCACTAATTACCCTCTAACTCCCTAAGTATCATATTTTACACATGCACCCCATCTCATAACAATTTCATAGTTTCACCACCAAGTTCATGCATTTAACACATTTATCACAATTAACACATAACCATGCACAATCACACAATACACTTCATTGAATTGAAACGTATACAATTCTATAGAACGTGCAATAAACAACTAGATAATAAATGAACGTGCAATAAATGCGAAATAGAAATCTTGGAAATTCGAGTTGTTACATTATTAAATAATACTGATCACATATCACATGCAATCTGATCACCACTCAAATTATTATTGGGCCGCGCTAAGTGAACTGACAATACAATTTAAACTTTGATTGTGATTGGGCCAAGAATTTAACTATCACATGGGCTTTTAGACTTAAAGTTGATGTCTGTTAATAGAATGGGCTGTTCAAGAAGAAACCAATTATGAATGGGCCAACATATCCGATCGGATGACTTTTAAGAGGTAATGTCGAATGGATTAGTTTTGAATCGGATGGCCCTTCAGTCGAAGGGCCCTCCGTCACTTGTCACTTATACACATCTGATCGGATCACTTTGAATCTGATTGTATTTTGACAAAAATCAACAGTTGAGCTACTCAATCAAACTCATAAAGTGGCCGACATCAGTTATGATGTATCAAATTAATTGGACCACTAAAACTGATGGCAAAGTAATCACATGCAATATTTATTTTCGTGGGCCGATGTTATCTTTTTTTTTTTGAACGGCCAACCAACAACTGATGAACTAAACACTGATGATACTCTAAAAGACTGCTGAAGACAAACACTGTTGCTCTATCTACTGCTGTTTTCTAAGTACTGCTGAAGACTCAAGCACTGCCCACTCAAAGACTGATCACCTTTGAAGAAAGCACTGAAGTTCAGCATCAGTGCTCAGACTACAACAGTGGAACGTGAAGCAGTAGTTATCTCAAGTTTGTATTATACTGATTATCAGATGTTGTATATCAGTAGTTTGTATAGAACAATGTTTATTGGTTGTTAGGTCGTTAGAAGTCACTATCATGGTGACGTCAGCCAAGATGCTTCAGTGGTTTGGACTGCCTATAAATGTAACAGTACCCTGTACTGTTACATTTGATTGACTGAGTAGATTCTTCTTCTCCAGTCTAATCCTTTCATCTTGTGCAACCAACCTTGGGGTATCTGGCTGAGGGAGAGCTTAGTTTCTGTAAACATGCTGTAATCATTTGCTTTGTATTTTCAATCATTCAACTCAATGAAAAGCACTTGTTTATCAAACTATTTTCTTCCTTGATTGTGTTTATACAGTTTGTATCCATTTCCGCTGCACTTTACATTGTTACATATTCATTGATCTGTCAAGTTCATACAAAATAGCACAATCATGTCAGCCTCAGATCCCAACAAATTCTCTAGAAAGCGATATAGAGTTTAAAATCGAATAAAAGTCAAAACATGAAAATCATCAAACATAAACAAACAAAAATTAGGATCAAATAACTTTATTTCATTGATAATTGAATTGTTTACAATGATTACAAGCACAGATGTCACAGTCTCCCCTATTTGTGGAAATTTCGTCCCGAAATTTGTTTAGAGGAAACTCGTGGGAAAAGATGTGGATACTTCGCCTTCATTTGATCTTCACGTTCCCAAGTAAACTCAGGTCCACGTTTAGATTCCCATCGAACTTTAACCAAAGGAATGCGCTTGCGTTTAAGCCATTTGACTTCACGATCCATAATTTCCACAGGTTTCTCAACAAAATGTAGTGTTTTATCAACACGGATTTCGTCAAGCGGTATGTGGAGGTTCTCATCAGCTAAACACTTCTTGAGATTGGATACGTGGAAGGTTGGATGAACATTTCCAAGTTCAGGAGGTAATTCAAGTCTGTAGGCTATCTTACCGGTTCTTTCGACGATCTTGAATGGTCCAACGTATCTAGGTGCCAGTTTTCCTTTCTTTCCAAATCTGATTACACCTTTCCAAGGTGAGACCTTAAGTAATTCACGATCACCGACCTGGAATTCCAAGGGCTTGCGTCATCGGTCCGCGTAACTCTTTTGACGGCTTCGAGCTGTCTATAGGTTATCACGAACTTTCTTAACCTTATCAGTTGTCTCTAGAATGAGGTCAGGTCCAGTAAGCTGAGCCTCACCTATCTCATTCCAGCAGACTGGTGAATGACATTTTCGACCATAGAGAGCCTCGAAAGGAGCCATGTTGATACTGGAGTGAAAACTGTTGTTGTAGGAGAATTCAATCAATGGAAGATGTGAATCCCAACTACCACCAAAATCGATCACACAAGCTCTAAGTATATCCTCCAAAGTCTGGATTGTTCTTTCAGTTTGGCCATCTATCTGTGGATGATATGCTGTGCTCAGATTAAGTTGGGTCCCCATAGCAGATTGCATGGTTCTCCAAAAACGAGAAGAGAAGCGAGCATCTCTGTCAGAAATAATGTTCAAGGAAACACCATGTCGAGATACGATTTCATACACATAGATTTTAGCCAGTCTTTCAGCAGAAAAATCCTCACGGATTGGCAAGAAATGTGCTGACTTAGTAAGACGATCAACGACTACCTAGATGGCATCATGACCTTTCTTTGTGCGCGGAAGTTTAGTAATGAGATCCATAGCGATGTTTTCCCATTTCCAAACTGGAATCTCTGGTTGCTCCAAAAGACCATAAGGATGTTGGTGTTCAGCCTTAACCTTGAGGCAAGTAAGGCATTTTGAAACATATAAGGCAATGTCCTTCTTCATACCAGGCCACCAATACAGAGTACGAAGATCCTTATGCATCTTATCTAAGCTAGGATGAACAGAATAACGAGACTTATGGACTTCATCCGTAAGCAAGGTGTGAAGATTATCCTGGCTCGGGACCCACAAACGGTCCATGAAATAATATGATCCATTGTCTTTAAGCACAAGATCAGGCTTAATGTGACAGGGTAATTCCTTACCCATCAAGTTTTGTGAAACACAAGCATGTTGAGCCTGAGAAATACGTGCTTGGATATCGAATCGAGCTTGAATATCAGATTTAACACGAACACAATGAAGTTTAGTACGTTCCTTATGACTCAATGCGTCAGCCACAACATTCGCTTTACCAGGATGGTAGCGAATTTCGCAATCATAGTCGTTTAGGAGTTCAACCCAACGTCTTTGCCTCATGTTGAGTTCTTTCTGATTGAAGATATGCTGAAGACTTTTGTGGTCAGTGAAAACCACACATTTTGTGCCATACAAATAGTGTCTCCAGATTTTGAGAGCGAAAACAACTGCACCCAACTCAAGATCATGAGTGGTGTAGTTTCTCTCATGCACCTTCAACTGCCTTGATGCGTAGGCTATGACTTTGTTCCTTTGCATCAGAACACAGCCAAGACCTAATTTCGATGCATCACAATAAACGACGAAATCATCATTGCCCTCAGGCAAAGTCAGAATAGGTGCGTCACAAAGCTTCTGCTTCAAGGTCTGAAACACTTCTTCTTGCTTAAATCCCCATTCAAAGGGTTTGTTCTTCTGAGTTAGAGCAGTTAGAGGAATTGCAATCTTTGAGAAGTTCTCAATGAAGCGGCGGTAATAACCCGCAAGACCAAGAAAAGAACGAACCTCAGTAGGAGTAGTAGGCGTATCCAAATATGTCTCAAAAATTGAACTACCTTAAGCCAAAATTCGCACTTGGAGAATTTCGCAAAAAGTTGCTGTTTCTTTAGGAGTTCCAGAGTAAGACGAAGGTGTTGCTCGTGATCATCTTGCGTCTTAGAGTAAATCAAGATGTCATCAATAAAAACGATAATGAACTTATCCAAATAAGGCTTGTAGACCCTATTCATCAAGTTCATAAAAACAGCAGGAGCATTGGTCAAACCGAGTGGCATGACTGTGAACTCATAATGCCCATATCGAGTGTGGAATGCTGTCTTGGGAATATCCTCTTCATGCACACGAAGTTGATGATACCCAGAATGAAGATCGATCTTCGAAAAGTAAGTAGCACCCTGTAACTGCTCAAAGAGATCATCAATGCGAGGTAGGGGATATCGATTCTTGATGGTAAGCTTATTCACCTCACGATAATCGATGCACATTCTAAAAGATCCATCCCTCTTCTTGACAAAAAGAACGGGAGCACCCCAAGGTGAAAAGCTCGGACGGATAAAACCTTTGTCAGAAAGCTCCTGAAGCTGCTTAGACAACTCTTGCATCTCAGACGGTGCAAGACGATATGGAGCTCTGGCAATAGGATTTGCACAAGGTATAAGATCAATACGGAACTCGACTTGGCGTGCTGGGGGTAGACCAGGTAACTCTTCCGGAAACAACTCCGGATAATCCAGAACAGCTGGGATATCTTGAATAGACTACCTTGGCCCTTATCTGCTGTAACATGCGCCAAGAAGGCCACATAATTCTTTCGCAGATACTTCTTAGCTTGGAAAAAAGACATAAGCTTGAGGCTACTAGCAGGTTTCTCACCACGAACCTGTAGGATCTCACCTGACGAGAGCGGCACACGAACGATGTCACACCCCCAAAATCCACACGCGGAGTACCACCGCTTGGAGGCATGACATGACCAGGATCAAGCCGTCAATCATATTGAACATAGCATAATATAAATAAGATAGTTCGTAAAACCCAATTCAATACAATTGATGTACTAAACCAAACATAGTATCAATAGCGGAAGCATAAGTATGTAAACTCAAAGTAAATCATAAGTTCAAATATTCGAAACGTTAAACGTAGTGTTCATGATCTGTACTCCACAACGACCTGCTCCTTCCTAGTGCAAGCTCCATAAGCACCTAAGGTCCTGCAAGGCATGCAGCAGAGAGTCAACAACTAGTTGAGCGAGTTCACAGTTAATAGTTCAGTAACAGTTCAGTAATAGTATAGTGTGAGTAGTATGTTCGTTCGTTATGTCATATATCATATTTCCATCGCGGCCTCCCAGGCAGGTATGCGAAGATGTTAGGGGTTGTTCATCCCAAGTATTCTAGACTAGGTTTATTTGTATCGCGGCCTCCCAGGCAGGTGTGCGAAGATTAGGAGATTTAGTTCGCGGCCTTCCTAAGGCAGGTGTGCGAAGTCAGTCATAATATCGCGGCCAACCCTTGGCAGGTGTGCGAAGATCAGTTATAATATCGCGGCCAACCCTTGGCAGGTGTGCGAAGATCAGTTATAATATCGCGGCCAACCCTTGGCAGGTGTGCGAAGATCAGTTATAATATCGCGGCCAACCCTTGGCAGGTGTGCGAAGATCAGTTCAGTAGGTGTTACTAGTCTAGTCGTATCATATCGTTCGGTTCTATCAGCTAAGTATGTACAATAATTCAACAAATCCCATTCCCACCCGGGAACCCCATGCCTTGGCTGTGTGAACTCACCTTGGTTTGCTCGGTAAGATTAATTTACTTGTGTATCGTTGGACACCCCGAACCCTAGTATGATTCCAGTGATGGTCAGTTTTGTTTATACAAAAACCACGCACTCATTGAACAAATTTCACAGGTAATAAGCAATTATGGCACCTATCATTACTCATGTTACAGCTAGTGTTTATGCCATAAACATACTCACATCATAAGTTTATATTTCCAGATATCACATATTAACAATTTATCGTACACCCAATCAAACGTGCAAGTTTACATATCACACAACAGGTATTTGGGTCGCAATTTGTTTCGTATCATGTCTACTAAACTTCAGTCCCTGATGTTGGGCCCAATAATACTAAAAGATGTGCGACCATAATATTGCCAATAATCATCTAAACAATCCAACAGTCTGGCCCAATTGGTCTCCGGCCTGAACTGAACTGAGTCGTCCTGGACTGCTTGTGCCCGAGCCCAGCCCAGTTGCCACACGGCTGCCCATTCTTTCCCGAACCCCTTAGCAGCCCCTCGGACCTTAATAGCCCCTAGTTTAGACTGTCATGTTAATCATGTTCGAAACAATCGAAATTCATTGAAAGTTTTAAGTTGTAGTATTATTAAATCATTGCTAGAGAATTGAAAGGTCCAATCAAAAGGCTCAATAGTGGTTATTAAGGTCCAATTAAAGATTAGTCTTCACAATTGTTTATCAAATCCTAAATATTATGCTAGACATCAACTAGTGGCACACATAATACAAATACATGCATAAAGACCATTCCCATGCAACATGGACAAAGTGGCCGACATTTATAAAGTTATCATCAATTTGGCTGCATTATCAAGACAATTCACATGCATATTAAGTAGCCATGAATCTCATAAACCAACATTCAATTTCACAAGACAATTCACTTTTATATATATATCAGATCCATTCATACAATTCCTTTAAGTATACGGTTGTCAGTATACATCAATCTATTCAACCTTGGTTCATGACAGAAATATTAAATCTTATCTATTAACCAACACATCAACAATCGATCACATATAGATTTAAGCATTACCTAACATCAGCAAACAATAATTTCGACTTGACAGTTACAAAGATATTGAGCAAGTAATCATGTAAAGATTAAACACTAACCATGATGAACAAAACTAACGGATCGATCAGGAAGAAAGGTTCCAAATGTTGCTGCTACCGTCGCACAAGAGAAGAGTAGTTTAGGGTTTCTTAAAAGTGTTCTCACATAACTGTTTTCACAAGTTATATCGTAAACATCATTTGGGCCAGCCGAACACCCTTGGGCCGGAGCCCAATCGTAACGAAAACACTGATTTCGTCGGAGAGATGGATGTTTTCGTCAAGTGGTTGTTTTCGGGTGTGAGTGATTTTGGCCAAAGCTCCAATTTTCTTCACAAGGTCTAAAATAATAATTTACAACTTTTATTTATTAGGTAACACTAACCAAAGTCAACATAACCACTTAATCAATCATCCAATAATCATTAAACATCAATTTTCAATACTTAACCAGGTGCACAAACAAGAACAGTTACGAGAAAAGACCTTGAAAACTCGGGTTGTCACATTATCCCCGACTTGAAAGAAATTTCGTCCCGAAATTTAGCACGTGGTTACTGAGGAAGCTAGTTGTGTTGCGTTGTTTCCTGGTTTTCCTGGGGTGTCACATCATCCCCCCGTTGATTTGGAATTTTGTCCCGAAATTCTGTAGTAGTAGCTTCAGCCTCAGTAGTTGTTGCACGGTTTTCGAATAACTGGGGATACTTTTCTGTCATCTGGTCTTCGCGTTCCCAGGTGTACTCTGGGCCACGACGGGAGTTCCAACGAACTCGAACAAGAGGGATTCTCTTGCTTTTGAGGACCTTAACATCCTGGTCCGTGATTTCAACTGGCTCCTCGACGAACTGCAACCGCTCGTCGATAGTGAGTTCCTTAAAAGGAACTATGAGGGTCTCATCTGACAGACATTTCTTCAAATTCGACACGTGGAATACGTTGTGAACTGCACCGAGTTCAGCTGGTAGGTTTAGCTTGTAGGCCACTTTGCCTATTTTCTCAACGATTTCGAACGGTCCGGCATACCGTGGATTGAGTTTGCCCCGTTTGCCAAAACGAACCACACCCTTCCAGGGTGAGACTTTTAGTAAAACTCGGTCCCCGACCTGAAATTCCAACGGTTTCCTACGCTTATCCGCGTATGCTTTCTGACGGTCGCGTGCTGCCGCCATGCATTGTCGTATCTGTGCAATCTTTTCCGTGGCGTCCACCACAATCTCTGGACCCGTGATCTGACTATCCCCCACCTCTGCCCAACAGAGAGGTGACCGGCATTTGCGCCCGTACAATGCCTCGAATGGAGCGGCTTTTCCCAGCCGTTGCCGAAATAGATAACACATGCCCGAAGCATGTCTTCAAGAGTTTGGATCGTTCGCTCAGACTGCCCATCCGTCTGAGGATGATATGCTGTGCTCATGTCTAACCGTGAGTCGAAAGATTTATGCATCGCTTGCCATAGCTCTGACGTGAATCGTGCATCCCGATCCGAAATGATGGAGGTGGGCACCCCGTGCCTCGAAACAACTTCTTTAAGATAAACGTCTGCGAGAGTGGAGAACTTATCCGTTTCCTTTATAGCCAGAAAGTGTGCAGACTTGGTGAGTCAATCCACGATCACCCATATGGTATCATTCTCACGCTGGGATCTAGGTAAGCCCGTAACGAAATCCATGGAAATTTCTTCCCATTTCCATTGCGGTATCTTGGGTTGCTGAAGTAGACCCGCTGGTTTCTGATATTCCACTTTGACTTTTGCACATGTCAAGCACTTGCCGACGTAAGTAGCGATGTGGGCCTTCATACTAGGCCACCCGTATGTAGTTCTGATGTCGTGGTACATTTTATCCGACCCTGGATGTATCGAGTAGCGAGACTTGTGTGCTTCGTCCATCACAAGTTCTCGTAAACCGCCATAAAGTGGGACCCAAATACGCCCCGTCACATACTGTGCACCATCTTCCTTTTGTTCCATTCGTTGCCTTGAGCCGCGTAAGGCTTCATCTTTGACGTTTTCGGGTTTCAATGCTTCGATCTGAGCAGTTCGTATCTGTGCAGGAAGACTGGACTGAATAGTGAGCTGCAAGGCTCGTACGCGTCTAGGTAGAGTGTCTTTCCGACTGAGGGCGTCAGCCACAACATTGGCCTTGCCTGGATGGTACTTGATGGCGCATTCGTAATCGTTCAGTAGTTCAACCCATCTTCGTTGACGCATGTTCAAATCCTTTTGCTTAAGGATATGCTCGAGACTCCTGTGATCGGTGTAAATCGTGCACCTGGTACCGTACAGGTAGTGTCGCCATATCTTAAGCGCGAAAACAACAGCTCCCAGCTCTAAATCGTGCGTCGTGTAGTTCCGTTCGTGAACCTTGAGTTGACGAGAAGCGTAAGCAATAACTTTTTCTCGTTGCATCAACACACACCCAAGTCCCTGTATCGATGCATCACAATAAACCACAAAATCTTCCGTGCCCTCTGGCAGTGAGAGAAAAGGTGCGCTGCAAAGCCTATCCTTTAGGTACTGAAAAGCGGTCTCCTGGGGCTCCCCCCAGCGATAGGTGACACCCTTCTGTGTCAGTAGCGTAAGAGGCTGTGCGATCTTGGAGAAGTCTTTTATGAATCGTCTGTAGTAACCCGCCAAACCCAAGAATTGGCGTATTTCCGTTGGTGTACGTGGTGCAGGCCAGTTTCTGATCGAATCTACTTTGGATGGATCGACATGAATCCCATCCTTGTTCACCACGTGGCCTAAGAAGTGGACTTCACGAAGCCAGAAGTCGCATTTCAGAAACTTAGCGTACAGCTGTTCCTTCCGTAGGAGTTCCAAAATAAGGCGTAAGTGCTGCTCGTGTTCCTCCTGACTCTTGAAGTAGATCAGAATGTCGTCGATGAAAGCAATGACGAACTTGTCAAGATAGGGTTTGCACACACTGTTCATAAGGTCCATAAATACGGCAGGCGCGTTCGTTAACCCGAACGGCATGACAAGAAACTCGTAGTGGCCATAACGAGTTCTGAATGCGGTTTTGGAGACGTCCTCATCCCGGACTCTCGGCTGATGATACCCTGACCTCAAGTCTATCTTGGAGTAGTAACTCGACCCCTGCAACTGGTCGAATAAGTCATCTATACGCGGAAGAGGATAACAGTTCTTCACCGTCACCTTGTTGAGTTCACGGTAGTCGATGCACATCCTGAAAGTGCCATCCTTCTTTTTCACGAAAAGTACTGGAGCTCCCCAAGGCGATGAGCTTGGACGAATAAAGCCCTTTTCCAAGAGCTCTTGTAGTTGCTTCGACAGTTCTTCCAGTTCAGTTGGAGCAAAACGATACGGTGCTCGGGCTATTGGTGCTGCTCCAGGAGCTAACTCAATCTGGAATTCGACTTGCCGGTGAGGCGGTAAACCGGGTAAATCTTCAGGAAACACCTGAGGAAAGTCACGTACAACTGGATGGTCTTCCAACTTCTTTTCTTTCGCTGATGCGTCGGTGACAAGTGCCAGAATTGCAGTGTGCCCCTTTCGTAATCATTTATGCGCCTTTAAGAAAGAGATGATGCCAACCACAGCACCACTCTTGTCGCCTTGGACTTCGAGAGGTTCTTGGCCAGAACGAGGAATACGAACAATCTTTTCTTTACATAGGATTTCTACTTGCTGTTGCTGCTGGCGATTCTGATTTGTAGGCCGTGGGCTCCTGAATCCCTAGCTTCACGGCCCATCTTGAGACACCTCTGGCAACGTCCCTCGTTGCACCAACCACTGTGGTGTCTGTTGCATTTGTTACACAGTGGGTGAATTCTTCGATATCCACCCTGCCCCTGACCACCAGAAGTTGGCTGACTCGGGCTCTGGTGATCACTATTCTTGCGCTGCTGCTGTGCTTGAGACTGAACGGTAGCAGAACCCTTGCTGGAATACCCATCCCATTTCCGCTTGTCGTCACTAGGAGTAGCGGGAGTAGCAGAAGTGGTAGCGGTAGTAGTAGCGCTGATACGTTTAGGCAGCCTGTTCTGATCCACTGCCTGATCTGCGATGCGATGAGCGAGACGCTGAATGTCTTGGATATTGTCGAGGTTAGCCGATGTAGCATGGCACTGCATCTCTGAGGCTAGACCCTTGAGGTACAATTCGATACGCTTGCTTGAAGGGTCCACCATGCTTGGACACAAGATGGCCAGTTCGTTCGGCCGTTTCGTATAAGCATCAATTTCCTGACCCCATCATTTTCAAATGGTAAAGCTCCACTTCCAACTTGTGGACGTCATCACGCGTGCAGTATTCCCTTTTAATGCGTTCTTTGAATTCGTTCTAGGGGGTGGCGTTAGCAGCTGTCAACCCTAGTATCTGTACTTGCGCGTTCCACCAGGTTAGCGCGATTCCTTCCAAAGTACCAGTGACGTACTTGACCCTGCGAGTCTCAGGGCATTCACACATCTCGAATACTGACTCGAGCTTCCCAAACCAATGGAGTAGTCCCACTGCTCCTTCTGTTCCACGGAATGTGCTTGGACGACAGTCCATGAAGTTCTTGAATGTGCAGACAAATTGCTGTGCGTTCTGACCCGTTGCGCGAGAATAATAGGTCAAGGTTAAGCGCGAGAGTTGGGTCACGAGAATAGGATCTAACATCCTAGGATAGGTTTGGAATAGCAGGTTATACCTCCTGCTTGTGCGGCTGCAAGCGCCGCATCAACTTGTTCGTTAATGAGAGCCGTCGACAGGGCTTGAGTCATGTTAACACGTCCAGACATGATCGAACAGTAAAGGTAGCGTAAGTATGAATGGTTCGCGAGTAGTGCGATGACAGAAAAGTGTAGGCATATAGGTGTTCTCAAGCAGTAACAAGTAGTGAGCAAAGTAATGTAAGCATACTACGAGCAAAGTTCTATGCAATTCTAGCATGTAGGCAACAAACATAAACCTTATTACCTAGGATGTCGAGTCTTGCACGTGGAGTGAAGCGTCGTTGTGGATCGTTGAGAGCACTGTTCTGGTTATAGTCTGGTTTTAATAAAACGTTTTCCCATATTAAAACCGAGTTCTCTATAACCAATGGCTCTGATACCAATCTGTCACACCCCCAAAATCCACACGCGGAGTACCACCGCTTGGAGGCGTGACATGACCAGGATCAAGCCATCAATCATATTGAACATAGCATAATATAAATAAGATAGTTCGTAAAACCCAATTCAATACAATTGATGTACTAAACCAAACATAGTATCAATAGCGGAAGCATAAGTATGTAAACTCAAAGTAAATCATAAGTTCAAATATTCGAAACGTTAAACGTAGTGTTCATGATCTGTACTCCACAACGACCTGCTCCTTCCTAGTGCAAGCTCCATAAGCACCTAAGGTCCTGCAAGGCATGCAGCAGAGAGTCAACAACTAGTTGAGCGAGTTCACAGTTAATAGTTCAGTAACAGTTCAGTAATAGTATAGTGTGAGTAGTATGTTCGTTCGTTATGTCACATATCATATTTCCATCGCGGCCTCCCAGGCAGGTATGCGAAGATGTTAGGGGATGTTCATCCCAAGTATTCTAGACTAGGTTTATTTGTATCGCGGCCTCCCAGGCAGGTATGCGAAGATGTTAGGGGATGTTCATCCCAAGTATTCTAGACTAGGTTTATTTGTATCGCGGCCTCCCAGGCAGGTGTGCGAAGATTAGGAGATTTAGTTCCCGGCCTTCCTAAGCCAGGTGTGCGAAGTCAGTCATAATATCGCGGCCAACCCTTTGCAGGTGTGCGAAGATCAGTTATAATATCGCGGCCAACCCTTGGCAGGTGTGCAAAGATCAGTTATAATATCGCGGCCAACCCTTGGCAGGTGTGCGAAGATCAGTTATAATATCGCGGCCAACCCTTGGCAGGTGTGCGAAGATCAGTTATAATATCGCGGCCAACCCTTGGCAGGTGTGCGAAGATCAGTTCAGTAGGTGTTACTAGTCTAGTCGTATCATATCGTTCGGTTCTATCAGCTGAGTATGTACAATAATTCAACAAATCCCATTCCCACCCGGGAACCCCATGCCTTGGCTGTGTGAACTCACCTTGGTTTGCTCGGTAAGATTAATTTACTTGTGTATCGTTGGACACCCCGAACCCTAGTATGATTCCAGTGATGGTCAGTTTTGTTTATACATAAACCACACACTCATTGAACAAATTTCACAGGTAATAAGCAATTATGGCACCTATCATTACTCATGTTACAGCTAGTGTTTATGCCATAAACATACTCATATCATAAGTTTATATTTCCAGATATCACATATTAACAATTCATCGTACACCCAATCAAACGTGTAAGTTTACATATCACACAACAAGTATTTGGGTCGCAATTTGTTTCGTATCATGTCTACTAAACTTCAGTCCCTGATGTTGGGCCCAATAATACTAAAAGATGTGCGACCATTATATTGCCAATAATCATCTAAACAATCCAACAGTCTGGCCCAATTGGTCTCCGGCCTGAACTGAACTGAGTCGTCCTGGACTGCTTGTGCCCGAGCCCAGCCCAGTTGCCACACGGCTGCCCATTCTTTCCCGAACCCCCTAGCAGCCCCTCGGACCTTAATAGCCCCTAGTTTAGACTGTCATGTTAATCATGTTCGAAACAATCGAAATTCATTGAAAGTTTTAAGTTGTAGTATTATTAAATCATTGCTAGAGAATTGAAAGGTCCAATCAAAAGGCTCAATAGTGGTTATTAAGGTCCAATTAAAGATTAGTCTTCACAATTGTTTATCAAATCCTAAATATTATGCTAGACATCAACTAGTGGCACACATAATACAAATACATGCATAAAGACCATTCCCATGCAACATGGACAAAGTGGCCGACATTTATAAAGTTATCATCAATTTGGCTGCATTATCAAGACAATTCACATGCATATTAAGTAGCCATGAATCTCATAAACCAACATTCAATTTCACAAGACAATTCACTTTTATATATATCAGATCCATTCATACAATTCCTTTAAGTATACGGTTGTCAGTATACATCAATCTACTCAACCTTGATTCATGACAGAAATATTAAATCTTATCTATTAACCAACACATCAACAATCGATCACATATAGATTTAAGCATTACCTAACATCAGCAAACAATAATTTCGACTTGACAGTTACAAAGATATTGAGCAAGTAATCATGTAAAGATTAAACACTAACCATGATGAACAAAACTAACGGATCGATCAGGAAGAAAGGTTCCAAATGTTGCTGCTACCGTCGCACAAGAGAAGAGTAGTTTAGGGTTTCTTAAAAGTGTTCTCACATAACTGTTTTCACAAGTTATATCGTAAACATCATTTGGGCCAGCCGAACACCCTTGGGCCGGAGCCCAATCGTAACGAAAACACTGATTTCGTCGGAGAGAGGGATGTTTTCGTCAAGTGGTTGTTTTCGGGTGTGAGTGATTTTGGCCAAAGCTCCAATTTTCTTCACAAGGTCTAAAATAATAATTTACAACTTTTATTTATTAGGTAACACTAACCAAAGTCAACATAACCACTTAATCAATCATCCAATAATCATTAAACATCAATTTTCAATACTTAACCAGGTGCACAAACAAGAACAGTTACGAGAAAAGACCTTGAAAACTCGGGTTGTCACATTATCCCCGACTTGAAAGAAATTTCATCCCGAAATTTAGCACGTGGTTACTGAGGAAGCTAGTTGTGTTGCATTGTTTCCTGGTTTTCCTGGGGTGTCACAAAAGATCTTCTCAACAAATACTACCTCTGCGTGATGCTTGGCTAACCAATCCATACCAACAATAATGTCAAAGCTTCCAAGTTGCATAGGCGTGAGGTCAATAGGAAAAAGATGGTCGTCAAGGTTCAACTGGCAGTTGCGAAGAATAGAATTAAGAACAGCGGGTTCACCACTCGCAACTTCGACTGTCAAAGGCTTACCTAGTTTCGTTCTAGACACGCGAAGCAATGGCTCAAAAGATAACGACATAAAACTCTTATCGGCCCCTGAATCAAAAAGAACAGACGCAGGTTGATTATTAACAAAGAACGTACCGTTCACCACATCATTGTCTGCTTGCGCCTCTTGTGCATTCATGTTGAAAGCTCGCCCACGAGCCTGAGCTTGAACTGGGTTCGCATTTACCAACCTTGGACAATGGTTACGGTAGGGGTCAGATCCCCATAGTTATAACAAGAACCTGGTGGGAAGTGAGGTCGTGTAGCTTGACCTTGTTGCTGAGTAGGAGGCTGAGCAACTTGTTGAGCCGGGTTCTAAACTGTCTGATTCTGGTTAACCGGAATGCGGTATGTAGCAGCGAGATGACCGTTTCTTCCACAGTTGGTGCAATGACGACACTGCAGGTGGGGTAGGTGATGGCTGTTACACTTGTTGCACAAAGGTGCATTGCCAAGATAAGGCCTCTTGGCAGGTTGTTGCGCAGGCTGATTTTGTGCAGCTTGAGCCTGTGTAGTAACGGCATAGTTTTGGGAAGCCTTTCGCTTCCTAGACCCCTTTGAGGAACCCGCATCATTTCCTTTCTTGTTTTTACCTTTCTTGCTATCCTTCTTGTTAGACTCTAGCTTTTTACCCTTCTTGTCACCCTTTCTATGCAACTTACCTTTTCGAATCTATGACTCAGTCAACGTCGCAGATAACTCGATCGCCTGACGGACAGTGGTAGGATTACTACCAGTAACGATGTCTTGCACAGAGTCAGGTAGACCATCGATGTATCTCTCGATAGCCTTATCGAGTGGGGTAACCATTGTTGGGCAAAGTAAGCTTAACTCCTCATACCTGTCAGTATACGCCCTGTGCTCACCACTTTCATGTTTTAAATCATCAAACTCCCTCTCCAACGCTCGCAGCTCATGACGAGGACAAAACTCCATCATCATAAGAGTTCTTAGTTCAGCCCATGTTTGTGCCAAAGCAACTTCAGCACCACGGTCTCTCATAACCCCGTTCCACCATGTCAAAGCCCTCTTCTGAAAAACGCTAGAAGTAAACTCGACCTTCCGATCCTCAGGACACAGAATGTGGCGGAATGTACTCTCAATGCTCTCGAACCATTGAAGGAGCCCAGTTGCCATTGAACGCGAAAGTGCTATAGAACTCCATGTTGTATTCGTGGACCGAGTGGAGTCTAGTGTAGAGGGCCGCCCTGAGTGGACCCCTGACTAGGTTGTTGAAGCGATCTATCTGCCCCACTGCTTCCAAGGTCTCGAGGCATACTTGTATTGGATTTTCCTCGAGCCTTGTCTGAAGAACTTTAAATCGAGCTTGATAGTTCCACTCATTCTGATTGAAGCGTGTGAATTTCTTGGCCATCTGAAAGAAAACACAAAACAATTAGCACGAAACAACAATTTTCTGAAGAAAACTGAAAACAGGAAGCTGAAGCCAGTGGCCACGCCCCGTGTTCGGTTGATATTTTCTGGCCACGCCCCCGCGCTCAGGCGTCTGTTTCCCAAAAATCCCATTTTTCGACCCGGTTTCGAAAACATGAAAATTTTTGGTTCAGAAGGGGCGGTTTTCCCCGAAAATGAAACCCTAAGTGCCGTTTTTCCAAAAACAACCCGTTTACCCCTTCAATTTCATCTTTTTCGGTTCAAAAACAAGGGTTTGAGGTTTTTGTTCGAAATCGGGCAAATCCACAAACAATTCAAGTTGATTTACGTCCTATAACATGCAACTAAACTACTACTTACAGATCTAAGCAAAAACTTGAGGTTTGATTCGGTTCAAGTTGAAGAACCCTAGATTTTCCCCAAATTTTTGATGTTAAACTACATGCAAATCATTAATTTAACTAACTATGATGATAGAATCATACCTTGACGTTGTTGAACGGTGGAAGAACGTGAAAATCTGCAGAGATTTGTGAAGGAACCAGAGAGTTTTCGGGGAAACGGGTAGTGTTGAAGTGAAGAATGAAAGGAAAAAGGGGTTTTATCCCCGACAGTAGCCGGCCACGACCCCGTGTCCAGCGGGCACGGCCCCGTGGGCGGGTAAAAACTGAATTTTTTTTAAGTGTGAACGTGTGAGTGGCTTGTTTCCCAAAACTTGGTTTTAGAAATCTTACCGATTTTTGAAGCTTTCCCGACGTCCATTACCTACAAGATATGGTGTTGATGCACAAACCTCCGTTTATTCGTTAGGCGCTTGTAGCGAGATCTCCTCCTCTTCATCCTCAATGAATCCTTGATAAAGCTTTAGCCGTTGGCCATTGACCTTGAATGGAATTCCATTATGAGATTTTATTTCAATTGCCCCGTGTGGAAAAATATGGGTGATAGAAAAAGGTCCCGACCACCTAGACCTTAATTTACAAGGAAATAATCGAAGTCGTGAATTAAACAATAGAACTTGATCTCCTACCGGAAATTCATTAGGTTTAATATGTTTATCATACAAATTTTTCATTCTTTCCTTATAAATTTCAGAGTTAGAGTATGCGTGATTCCTTAATTCGTCTAATTCATTTAATTGACAAAATCGATTTTTATCGGCAATTTCTATGTCTAGGCTTATGTTTTTTATTACCCAGTAGGCTTTGTGTACTATTTCTATTGGCAAATGACAACTTTTTCCATAGATAAGCTTTATGGGGTGGTGCCTATTGTTGTTTTATATGCAGTTCGAAAAGCCAATAAAGCATCGTCTAATTTATCTGCCCATTCCTTTTTTTTTAATCCTACGGTTTTCTCAAGTATTCTTTTTAAACCTCGATTAGTCACTTCGGCTTGTCCGTTTGTTTGAGGGTGATATGCGGTTGAGATCCGGTGATAGACCCCATATCTTGTTAAAAAATTTTCAAGTTGATGATTGGAAAAATGGGTACCCCTATCACTTATTAATGCTTTTGGAGTTCCAAAATGAGAAAATATTCGTTTCAGGAATGTTACCACAACTCTTCCATCATTTGTTGGAAGAGCTTCGGCTTCGGCCCATTTTGACAAGTAATCCACTGCCATAAATATATATTTGTTTCCTTTTGATGGTGGGAAAGGTCCCATAAAGTCGAGTCCCCACACATCAAAAAATTCACAAACAAGAATGTCATTTTGTGACATTTCACTTTTGGAAGAAATATTACCTGATCGTTGGCAAGCGTCACATGTCTTGATAAGTCTTTGGGCGTCTTTGTAAATGGTTGGCCAATAAAATCCTGAATCAAATACCTTTCGTGCGGTACTAGCGGCACCATGATGTCCTCCGTATGGACCTTCATGACAATGGCGGAGAATTCTTCTTGCTTCACCACCTTGTACGCATCGGCGGATAAGTTGGTCGGCACACATTTTGAAAAGATAAGGATCTTCCCAAAAATAATGCTTCACATCGGCAAAGAATTTTTTTCTTTGATGATGTGACCATCCTTTTGCGACTATTCCACTAGCTAAGTAGTTGGCGTAGTCGGCGTACCATGGCTCTTCTCGGTATTCCACCATTTCTAGGGACTCTGTTTGGGAATTTTTCATTGATTAGCTCGTCCTTAGTTGCCTCCAAAGCTGGATCATCCAAGCGAGATAGATGATCTGCAGCTGTGTTTTCTGCTCCGCTTTTGTCTTTTATTTCAATGCCAAATTTTTGGAGGAGTAGAATCTGTCTGATTAAACGTGGTTTGGCATCCTGTTTCTTAAAGAGATAACGAATGGTTGCATGGTCTGTGTAAACTATCGTTTTAGAAAGAACAAGATAAGAATGAAATTTATCAAAAGCAAATACTACAGCTAGTAATTCTTTTTCCGTTGTTGTGTAATTTTCTTGTGCATCGTTAAGTATTTTACTAGTGTAATATATTGGGTGAAAATGCTTATCTTTTCTTTGTTCCAAAACAGCTCTAACTGCAAAGTCACTAGCATCACACATGATTTCAAAAGATAATTTCCAATCAAGCGCTATCATGATAGGTGCATTGACTAGCATTTCTTTTAGTGTTAAGAATGTGTTAGTCCCGAAAAACCCAAGATATCACTCAATGGTTCAATCAAACGCGGAATATAAGATCAAACCGAAAGAACAAAAAGAAATTTATCATTACAAACTTTAGTGTCGTTTCTTAGATCGCACACGGTCTCAAGAACTGTCTGGTACTATCTTCGAGAACCTTGCACATAATCTCTAGGATTGTCTGGTACAAGGTTCTCCTTAGGGGATTACATTATTACAAAATAAGAGAGCTCACCTACCAATAATCTAGACATGACTATATATAGGAGCCTCTACCCCATTGGCCCATATGGCCTAGCCCAAGCCCAAGACCTAATCTAAACCCCATAAACATAAATGAATACAATAAAGATAAGCGTAAAACTCTAGACCTAACAATCTCCCCCTAGTTTTATGCTATCTTTATTACGGTTTAGATGATCTCCAATCTCGGGTCTTCTCCTTTAGTGGCCCAGTAGTGAACAAGTCTAGCAATGTATCTCGGATGATGATGTGAAGATTGATCTCGGATGAAAAGGTGGATGAAAAGGTGGATGAATATGATGTCGGATGGAGGGAAGTTATTTTGATTGGAACTGATGCATCTCGGATGATTAAATGATGTTTCTTGACAATCTCGGATGATATTGGATGATATTCAAGACTGATATTCAAGGCTGTCTCGGATGAACTTCGGTGTATCACGGATGAAGGAAAGTGACCTCGAATAAAGATGTATGATCTCGAGTGAAATTTCAAATCCGAGATGAAATACTGATTCACTAACAAGAACACACGAATTCAAAATGATCCATCTTGTATTCAAGTCACACATACCTGGGCTCCTATTAATGTATCAAATTGGTTCCTCATGATTCAGCCCAATATTCTTCCCAGTTATATCAACAAGGTCTACCGGTTCATTAGGTTCATTATCCAGGCCCACATTAGGGGTTGGCCCAGAAACAAAACCTTCACCATTAGATCCATTAGACATAGACCCAAAAGAATTACCTGAGTTCACCGAAAGTGAAGGACCAAAGTTTGCTGGACTAGTCCCTTTAGTCTGCTGACCAAAAAAAATGTAACTACGATCCTTTTTACTTACATTTGGAAATAGGCCCACTTCAGCATCAAACTCTGAAAATAAAATGTCACACCCCCAAAATCCACCTGCGGAGTATCACCGCTTGGGAGCGTGACCGACCAGGATCAAGCCACCAATCATATTGAACATGTAATTAATAAGTAAAAGTAAATGCCATTCAACCACCAATATGAAAGGTGTTCAAATTATAAATATGTTATCTCTGTTTAGCGGAAGCGTATAAATAAAACCCAGCATAATAAAGTATCAAATGTCATAAAGTGTTTAACGAAACAATCACGATCCAAGCCCACAACGACCAGCTCCTCCCTGTGCAAGCTCCATGTATCTAACGACCTGCAAGGCATGTAACAGATGATCAACAACTAGTTGAGCGAGTTCACAGAAAGTAAATGCGTAATAGTAAGTTTGTTTGTAACATGTGGCTCTACTGGGCCGATAGTATGTTCTATTGGTGGGGGCTTCCCATGTTGTATATCCACTAGACTATTCGTAACCATAAGTGTTCTTCACAACCGAGAACAGTAGTACGTACAAGCTTTACGTAGGTTTTACGTAAGTGTCCTTCTGTACCCGAGGACAGTGGTACGCGTGGGGTTTACGTAGGTTTTACGTAAGTGTCCTTCCTGACTCCGGAAGACAGTAGCATGTTATTGTTTACGTAGGTTTTACGTAAGTGTCCTTCCTGACTCCGGAAGACAGTAGCATATTCCTGTTTACGTAGGTTTTACGTAAGTGGCCTGCTTAACCCGAGGACCATGGTAGATAGTCTAGTAACCGTGTATGTACGCGTAATTGTTCAATTCCATCATTCAACCCATTCCCTATCCCCAGGAATCCCATGCCTTGGTAAAGAGTGTGAACTCACCTTGGTTTGCTCGGTATGTTACGTTAAGTTACCCATTCCAAGTTGGTCAACCAAGCCCTACCGTGGTTACCAAAATAATTAGCTTGTATGCACGTAAGTCATGTAATCCACAATCACGACACACGTATCGTTGTGCACATAATGTCATACAATCGTAACAAGAAATCACACATCACCCTAATTATAGCATTCATTGAATAATTAGTTTCGTATCCACTTATCAGCTTTCATCACTTGTGCATGTATCATAATATCATTTAGCAGAACCATTCATGCATTCGGCAGATTGTACTCAACGTCCATTATCTAATACACTGAAATCATTCAAAACCACAAGCATCAACTTATCACAACATTCCACACAAGCTATTTCTTAACGGCTCACTACGGCACTTCTCGTTGCTGTGCGGCCTAGTTGGTTCGAGGCCCACTAACGTGTGTGACCCGACCTCTTGTGTGGAAGCAGTTGGTGACCCGGCACCAACATAAAGGGGTGGGACCCAGAGCCTATGGCCTGCTACCAAGTATACAGCCCACTCAGTACGGCCCAATTATATGTGCGGTTCATGAAGGTAATCAGCCCATGTGCAGTGTATGTGTGTGACTGGGCTTAAATGTGCAGTCCATCAAGGGTGTTCGGCCATGCTCTTAGTGTGCAACTAAGGGTGTGTTAATCCATTTATTCAATATCATTGATTTGCAATACACACATAATTTCCAATTATCAATCGGTTTCAACATTGGGGTTCATGAGCCTAATCATTATCTACAAACAAATCAAACACATGATCATGCAACACAATTTGTGAACTTATCCTTGAATTCAATGTATATGTCAGACTATTATAATCATTTTAATAGGCTAAAATGATTGCACCGAATAGTTTGCCAACAACTCTTTCCATTGGACCTCCTATAATCTATCACATGCATTCTGATTAATTGATATATACATATATGGGCCGAAACTCGAGATAACCTGATTGGACCGATTAAAGGGTTGTTTATAACAAAACTTCGGTCAACAACTATACTTCAATTCACATGCAACTCAACACAAATCACATAATTATACGGTATCTTGTATCACTATTACATCAACAGTAAGTTAAGATCAAGAAATTAGTTAATCTAAATCACATAATAACCAATTACATACCATACAAAATCAATAATAGCCTGTCAATCTTTTCGGTGCTGAAATCCCTCACATGGCCCATTGATTATTCTGACAACAAACATTATTCCTCCTAATCCAAAACGGTGTTAGATCATCACATGATTACCGGTTTCGATAAGAGATCCCACAATTATTTATGCATACAAATCTGATTTATAACAATGTTCTACACTCTCACACACATCACAAAGTAACTAATCGTAAATAACCGAAAGGAATCATGTTACACACATCAACAGTATCACGCAAGACTTATCAAATATATTGTGTCTAGGAACCATGATCATTGGTTACATTAAGGAACAATTAACTGATAACTATTATAATAGAGATTCACTAACCTCTATCTTGATAGCCGGCTGGTATCTTACAAGGGCTCCACTGCCGTCGCACACTAGGTGTAAGGGTAGGGTTTGTTCTACTTTGCTCTCCTAATCATTCACGTAACATGTAATCATATAGGTAAAGGATTTGGGCCGGTTGCGATACTAAACACAATAACAATAGGTGGGCCGGCTACCTATAGTAACCAACACAGTGAATGGGCCGGCTACATTTGCAAATCGGAACAATGACTTGGGCCAGTTCTAACCATAGTGTGGAACCGTAATTATACTAACATATGTGATTCTAACAAAGGCTATAACCATCGTTGAACAGAAACATACAAGCACAGATACAAGCATGGCACGCCAAAGAGGAATAACGAAAAGTTAGGATCACGCTACTAACCTTGAAAGTTCGGGTTGTCACATTATCCCCAACTTGAAAGAAATTTCGTCCCGAAATTTAGCATGCGGTTACTGAGGAAGCTAGGTAAGTTGTATTGTTTACTGTTTTTCCTGGGGTGTCACATCATCCCCCCGTTGATTTGGAATTTCGTCCCGAAATTCTGCAGTAGTAGCTTCAGCCTCAGTAGTGGTTGCACGGTTTTCGAATAACTGGGGATACTTGAGTTTCATATGATCTTCACGCTCCCAGGTGAACTCTGGGTCGCGACGGGAGTTCCAACGAACTCGAACAAGAGGGATTCTCGTGTTCTTGAGGACCTTAACATCCTGGTCCATGATTTCAATAGGTTCCTCGACGATCTGCAGCCGCTCGTCGATAGTGTGTGTGACAACTCGAGTGTTTGACTTTCACTTTCGCATTTATTGCGCGTTGACTTTGACTTTGACTGTTTAGTTGTTGGATTGTGGACTTGAATTATACGAGTTGTTTGCCTATATGTTACTATTTGTGGTGATAGAAAATAATATTAGAATTGTTATTATTATAATATTAACTTTAACCTAGCCCTCGAAGGATGACATGTAGTTCGAAGGATTCGAAGGACCACGAAGGATAACCTTCGACCCCGAAACATAACCTTCGAGCACGAAACATATCCTTCGATATGTTTCGGCCCAGTCTTTCCAATGGGCTTGGCCCATTACTGTGATACGTATATATGGGAATGCATGAAATCAGTAGTTATTTTTCTAAAAAAAACCCTAGAGCATCTTTACTTGTGACGGCAACCACAAACTTACGGAGACTTCTTGCTGATCAATTCCCTGTTTTCAATATCGGTTAGTGTTTAATGTATATGCTTTCATGATTTATCGATCGCCTTACAATATGTTGTTGATCGGACTTGTATGCTAATCGATTATGTATGTTAATGGGATATGAATGTTATAATTGCCTAATCGTTTTGCAATATGTGTTTTTATGATCGGTTAGTATGGATGTTTTGAAAGATACTAGGGTTGTATGTTAATCGGTTGTGCATATTGGTAGGATTTGGATGTTCATCGGATTTGTATGCAAATTGGATCTGTTGTGATTAGGGTTAATGATAAGGCTTGTGGATTGGTTGTGATGTATACACTACGGATTGTTATTGTTCACTGTTCTTGAAAACGGAATCGTATAGGATAAAGTGTTATGCTTGTTAATCAAATTAGGGTTCTTGAGTGAAACCTTGTGATTATGCTTGTTTGATCCTGTTGACAATAACTGATTAGTGAAATTGTGTTAATGGATAAAACGTAACTGCCATGACCGAAAGATATCAATGGCCCGAACCATGGTAGTTTGACCGAACCATAATCTGATCGAACCATAGTTGACCGAAGGATACTGGTTGACCGACAGATAGTTGGACCGAAGGATAGTTAGGACCGAAAGATGTCATGGTCCGAAACATGACATTCGGTCCGAAGGATCATTGTGACACTTGTTTTCGAAAGATGATAGTATGAGTCGAGGGATACTAGGGTTTTGAATAATGTTTGAACAGTGGAACATACGTTGATTTAATTGACATGCCATGCTTAGTGATGAACGTGCAATACTACGTGCCGTGCTGATATGCAAACTGACTGCAATGTGAACAATTAATTGCATGCGTATCATTTTGAACATGAACTGATTTGTTATACGTGCATACACTAGGACGTGATTAATTACTTGTGAGTGCATAACTTAGCATACCGAGCAAACCAAGGTGAGTTCACACTCTTACCAAGGCATGGGGTTCCCGGGGTTGGGAATGGGATTGGAAGGTTGATTAGATACTCTATTGACACTATGACTAGACTACCACATCACTATCCTCGGTTGTGAAGGATACCTATAGTTACGAGTAGTCTAGTGGTTAGGAAACGTGGAACACCACCACAGGAAACGTGGAACACCACCACAGGAAACGTGGAACACCACCACAGGAAACGTGGAACACCACCACAGGAAACGTGGAACACCACCACAGGAAACGTGGAACACCACCACAGGAAACGTGGAACACCACCACAGGAAACGTGGAACACCACCACAGGAAACGTGGAACACCACCACCAGTAACGTGGAACACCACCACCAATAGAACATACAATCGGCCCAGTAGAGCCACTTGTTGCAAACGAACTTACTATTACGCATTTACTTTCTGTGAACTCGCTCAACTAGTTTGTTGATCATTCTGTTACATGCCTTGCAGATCGTTAGGTACTTGGAGCTTGCACACGGAGGAGCTGGTCGTTGTGGGGCTTGGATCGTGATCACCTTGTTAAACACTTTTGATGTCTGATACTTATTTGCTATGGGTTTTACAATAATACGCTTCCGCTAAACAATGTTAACTTACTTATGTTTTGGAAACACCTT
This sequence comes from Helianthus annuus, assembly GCF_002127325.2. Taxonomy (NCBI): domain Eukaryota; kingdom Viridiplantae; phylum Streptophyta; class Magnoliopsida; order Asterales; family Asteraceae; genus Helianthus; species Helianthus annuus. The sequence continues at coordinate 73,678,176 of NC_035442.2, read as the reverse complement.
TCATATGGAAATGGTTTGGATTATAATGTGATTACTTTTACTTTATACAATGTTCTGTATGATTGGTGGCTTGATCCTGGTCAGTCACGCTCCCAAGCGGTGATACTCCGCAGGTGGATTTTTGGGGGTGTGACAGATTGGTATCAGAGCCATTGGTTATAGAGAACTTGGTTTTAATATGGGAAAACGTTTTATTAAAACCAGACTATAACCAGAACAGTGCTCTCAACGATCCACAACGACGCTTCGCTCCACGTGCAAGACTCAACTTCCTAGGTAATAAGGTTTATGTTTATTGCCTACATGCTAGAATTTGCATAGAACTTTGCTCGTAGTATGCTTACATTACCTTGCTCACAACTTGACATTGCATGAGAATACTTATGTGCTTACACTCTTCTGTCATCGCACTACTCGCGAACCTTTCTCACTTATGTTGCCTTTGATGTGAAGATCAATGGCCGCACGAATTACCATGACTCAAGCCCAGCTAGAGGCTCTCGTTGCTGCGGCAGTTGCAGCCGCCCAAGCAGGTCAACCCGCTCAGCAACAACCTGGGTGCACATTCAAGAATTTCATGGACTGTCGTCCTAGCTCGTTCAGCGGCACGGAGGGGGCAGTTGGACTCCTCCACTGGTTTGAAAAGCTCGAGTCGGTTTTTGAAATGTGTGAATGCCCTGAGGCTCGCAGGGTGAAGTTCGCCACTGGCACACTTGAAGGGATTGCGCTCACTTGGTGGAACGCACAAGTGCAGATTTTAGGGTTGGCAGCTGCTAACGCCACACCCTGGAATGAATTCAAAGAACTGATCAAGAGGGAATACTGCACTAGAGAAGACATTCACAAGTTGGAGGATGAGTTGTACAACTTGAAGATGGTGGGTTCAGAGATTGAAGCTTACACCAAGAGGTCGAACGAGTTGGCTGTGCTATGTCCAACCATGGTAGACCCACCATACAAGCGCATTGAGTTGTATCTCAAGGGGCTTGTACCAGAGATTCAGAGCCACGTTACCTCGGCTAACCTCAACAACATTCAGGAGATCCAGCGTCTCGCTCATCGCATCACCGATCAGGCAGTGGATCAGAACAAACTGCCAAAGCGTATCAGTGCTACTGCTACCGCTACTGCTTCTACTACACTTGCTACTCCCAGTGAAAGTAAAAGAAAATGGGAGGGGGATTCTAGCAAGGGGTCAGCTTCAGTGCAGGCGCAGTCTCAGCAGCGAAAGACGGACAGCTACCAGAGTCCAAGTCAGCACTCCTCTAGCAGCCATAAACAAGGAGGGTATCGAGGAAACCTTCCAAAGTGTAACACCTGCAACAAACATCACAGTGGCCAGTGTAATAAGGTTCGTTGTCAAAGATGCCTCAAGATGGGTCATGAGGCCAAAGACTGTAGGAGTCCACGGCCTGCAAATCAGAACCAGCAACTCCCACCGCCAGCTCCACAGAACCAGCAGCAGCAACCACAGCGTGGAAACCGGGGATGTTTCCAGTGTGGGGCAGAAGGACACTACAAACGCGATTGTCCTCAGTTGAACCAGAATCAGAACCACAACAATAACCAGGGCAACGGGAACAACGACAACAACGGGGGAAACAACAATAACAATGGCAACGAGGCAAGAGGTCGAGTTTTCATGTTAGGAGGAGGAGACGCAATGAACGCTAATTGAACTTATGACTTCTTTTTGGGGTTTTTCATTATTATGTTTCCGCTATTCGAACAAAGTTTGGTTTGAACATCAAATGTTTTGGGTTTTATGAATTATTTCAACTACTATATTTTATGATTGATGTGATAAATGGTTTGATATTATTGAACACACCCGCCGTATTTATGGACATTACGAACAGAGTGTGCAAACCCTACCTAGACAAAATGTTCTTGACTCCATCAACGACATTCTGATCTACTCCAAGAGTCAGGAGGAGCACGAGCAGCATCTTCGTCTTATTTTGGAACTCCTTCGGAAGGAACAGTTGTACGCCAAGCTTTCTAAATGCGACTTCTGGCTTCGTGAAGTCCACTTCTTAGGCCACGTAGTGAACAAGGATGGGATACATGTCGATCCATCCAAGGTAGATTCGATCCGAAACTGGCCTGCACCGCGTACACCGACAGAAATACGTCAATTCTTGGGTCTGGCAGGTTACTACAGACGGTTTATTAGAGACTTTTCAAAGATCGCGCAACCACTTACGCTACTGACACAGAAGGGTGTTACCTATCGCTGGGGAGAGCCCCAGGAGACTGCTTTTCAGCACCTAAAGGATAGGCTTTGCAGCGCGCCTATTCTCTCACTGCCCGAGGGCACAGACGACTTCGTGGTTTATTGTGATGCATCCATTCGGGGACTGGGATGTGTGTTAATGCAGCGCGACAAGGTTATCGCTTACGCCTCTCGTCAACTCAAGGTTCACGAGCGCAACTACACGACGCACGATTTAGAGCTGGGAGCTGTTGTTTTCGCGCTTAAGATATGGCGACACTACCTGTACGGTACCAGGTGCACGATTTACACCGATCACAGGAGTCTCGAGCATATCCTTAAGCAGAAGGATTTGAATATGCGTCAACGACGATGGGTCGAGTTACTTAACGATTACGAATGCGCTATCAAGTATCATCCAGGCAAAGCCAATGTTGTGGCGGATGCCCTTAGTCGAAAGGACACTTTACCACGGCGCGTGCGAGCGCTACAGCTTACGATTCAGTCTAGCCTTCCTGCTCAGATACGAGCTGCTCAGACAGAAGCCCTGAAGCCCGAAAACGTCAAGGCTGAAGCCTTACGCGGCTCACGACAACAAATGGAACAAAAGGCGGACGGCGCCTACTATGTCACGGGCCGGATTTGGGTCCCTCTCTATGGCGGTTTACGCGAACTCGTAATGGACGAAGCACACAAGTCTCGCTACTCGGTACATCCAGGGTCGGATAAAATGTACCACGACATCAGCACTACATATTGGTGGCCTAGTATGAAGGCCCACATTGCTACGTACGTTGGAAAATGCTTGACCTGTGCGAGAGTCAAGGTCGAATATCAGAAACCAGCTGGCCTACTTCAACAGCCTACGATACCACAGTGGAAATGGGAAGAAATTTCCATGGACTTTGTTACAGGCCTACCGAGATCTCAGCGTGGGAACGACACAATATGGGTGATCGTGGATCGACTCACCAAGTCTGCACACTTCCTGGCTATTAAGGAAACGGATAAGTTCTCCACTCTCGCAGATATCTACCTCAAGGAAGTTGTTTCGAGGCACGGGGTGCCCATTTCTATTATTTCGGATCGGGATGCACGATTCACGTCAGAACTACGGCATGCGATGCACAAAGCGTTTGGCTCACGTTTAGACATGAGCACAGCATATCACCCTCAGACGGATGGGCAGTCTGAGCGAACTATTCAAGACATGCTTCGAGCGTGTGTTATTGATTTCGGCAACGGCTGGGAAAAGCACCTCCCTTTAGTGGAGTTTTCGTACAATAACAGTTATCACACCAGCATTCAAGCCGCTCCATTCGAGGCATTCTACGGACGTAAATGCCGGTCACCTCTCTGTTGGGCAGAGGTGGGGGATAGTCGAATTACGGGTCCAGAGATTGTAGTGGACGCTATAGAAAAGATTGCACAGATACGACAACGCATGACGGCAGCACGCGACCGTCAGAAAGCCTACGCGGGCAAGCGTAGCAAGCCTTGGAATTTCAGGTCGGGGACCGGGTTTTATTGAAAGTCTCACCCTGGAAGGGTGTGGTTCGATTTAGTAAACGAGGCAAACTCAATCCACGGTATGTTGGACCATTTGAAATCACTGAAGGAATAGGCCCAGTAGCCTACAGACTGAACCTACCAACTGAACTCGGTGCAGTTCACTATGTATTTCACGTGTCGAATCTGAAGAAGTGTCTGTCAGATAAGACCCTCATAGTTCCTTTAAGGAACTGACTATCGACGAGCGGTTGCAGTTCGTCGAGGAACCAGTTGAAATCACGGACCGGGATGCTAAGGTCCTCAAACACGAGAGAATCCCTCTTGTTCGAGTTCGTTGGAACTCCCAGCGTGGCCCGGAGTATACATGGGAACGCGAAGACCAGATGAAAGAAAAGTACCCCCAGTTATTCGAAACCAATGCATCCACTTCTGAGGCTGAAGCTACTACTACTGAATTTCGGGACGAAATTCCAAACCAACGGGGGGATGATGTGACACCCCAGGAAAACCAGTGAACGATACCTAGCTTCCTCAGTAAGTGCGTACTAAATTTCGGGACGAAATTTCTTTCAAGTTGGGGATAATGTGACAACTCGAGTGTTTGACTTTCACTTTCGCATTTATTGCGCGTTGACTTTGACTTTGACTGTTTAGTTGTTGGATTGTGGACTTGAATTATACGAGTTGTTTGCCTATATGTTACTATTTGTGGTGATAGAAAATAATATTAGAATTGTTATTATTATAATATTAACTTTAACCTAGCCCTCGAAGGATGACATGTAGTTCGAAGGATTCGAAGGACCACGAAGGATAACCTTCGACCCCGAAACATAACCTTCGAGCACGAAACATATCCTTCGATATGTTTCGGCCCAGTCTTTCCAATGGGCTTGGCCCATTACTGTGATACGTATATATGGGAATGCATGAAATCAGTAGTTATTTTTCTAAAAAAAACCCTAGAGCATCTTTACTTGTGACGGCAACCACAAACTTACGGAGACTTCTTGCTGATCAATTCCCTGTTTTCAATATCGGTTAGTGTTTAATGTATATGCTTTCATGATTTATCGATCGCCTTACAATATGTTGTTGATCGGACTTGTATGCTAAACTTGTGACGGCAACCACAAACTTACGGAGACTTCTTGCTGATCAATTCCCTGTTTTCAATATCGGTTAGTGTTTAATGTATATGCTTTCATGATTTATCGATCGCCTTACAATATGTTGTTGATCGGACTTGTATGCTAATCGATTATGTATGTTAATGGGATATGAATGTTATAATTGCCTAATCGTTTTGCAATATGTGTTTTTATGATCGGTTAGTATGGATGTTTTGAAAGATACTAGGGTTGTATGTTAATCGGTTGTGCATATTGGTAGGATTTGGATGTTCATCGGATTTGTATGCAAATTGGATCTGTTGTGATTAGGGTTAATGATAAGGCTTGTGGATTGGTTGTGATGTATACACTACGGATTGTTATTGTTCACTGTTCTTGAAAACGGAATCGTATAGGATAAAGTGTTATGCTTGTTAATCAAATTAGGGTTCTTGAGTGAAACCTTGTGATTATGCTTGTTTGATCCTGTTGACAATAACTGATTAGTGAAATTGTGTTAATGGATAAAACGTAACTGCCATGACCGAAAGATATCAATGGCCCGAACCATGGTAGTTTGACCGAACCATAATCTGATCGAACCATAGTTGACCGAAGGATACTGGTTGACCGACAGATAGTTGGACCGAAGGATAGTTAGGACCGAAAGATGTCATGGTCCGAAACATGACATTCGGTCCGAAGGATCATTGTGACACTTGTTTTCGAAAGATGATAGTATGAGTCGAGGGATACTAGGGTTTTGAATAATGTTTGAACAGTGGAACATACGTTGATTTAATTGACATGCCATGCTTAGTGATGAACGTGCAATACTACGTGCCGTGCTGATATGCAAACTGACTGCAATGTGAACAATTAATTGCATGCGTATCATTTTGAACATGAACTGATTTGTTATACGTGCATACACTAGGACGTGATTAATTACTTGTGAGTGCATAACTTAGCATACCGAGCAAACCAAGGTGAGTTCACACTCTTACCAAGGCATGGGGTTCCCGGGGTTGGGAATGGGATTGGAAGGTTGATTAGATACTCTATTGACACTATGACTAGACTACCACATCACTATCCTCGGTTGTGAAGGATACCTATAGTTACGAGTAGTCTAGTGGTTAGGAAACGTGGAACACCACCACAGGAAACGTGGAACACCACCACAGGAAACGTGGAACACCACCACAGGAAACGTGGAACACCACCACAGGAAACGTGGAACACCACCACAGGAAACGTGGAACACCACCACAGGAAACGTGGAACACCACCACAGGAAACGTGGAACACCACCACCAGTAACGTGGAACACCACCACCAATAGAACATACAATCGGCCCAGTAGAGCCACTTGTTGCAAACGAACTTACTATTACGCATTTACTTTCTGTGAACTCGCTCAACTAGTTTGTTGATCATTCTGTTACATGCCTTGCAGATCGTTAGGTACTTGGAGCTTGCACACGGAGGAGCTGGTCGTTGTGGGGCTTGGATCGTGATCACCTTGTTAAACACTTTTGATGTCTGATACTTATTTGCTATGGGTTTTACAATAATACGCTTCCGCTAAACAATGTTAACTTACTTATGTTTTGGAAACACCTTTCATATGGAAATGGTTTGGATTATAATGTGATTACTTTTACTTTATACAATGTTCTGTATGATTGGTGGCTTGATCCTGGTCAGTCACGCTCCCAAGCGGTGATACTCCGCAGGTGGATTTTTGGGGGTGTGACAGTGTGCTCCTTTAAGGGAACTATGAGGGTCTCATCTGACAGGCACTTCATCAGATTCGACACGTGAAAAAACCTTGTGAACCGCACCGAGTTCAGCTGGTAAGTTTAGTCTGTAGGCCACTTTGCCTATTCTTTTCGCGATTTCGAACGGTCCGACATACCGCGGATTGAGTTTGCCCCGTTTGCCAAAACGAACCACACCCTTCCAGGGTGAGACTTTGAGTAGCACTCGATCCCCAACTTGGAACTCGAGTGGCTTCCTGCGCTTATCAGCGTAACTTTTCTGACGGTCACGAGATGCCGCCATGCGTTGTCGTATCTGTGCATTTCGTTCAGTAGCATCGACTACCATTTCTGGACTTGTGATCTGACTATCCCCCCACCTCTGCCCAACAGAGAGGTGACCGGCGTTTACGTCCGTACAATGCCTCGAATGGAGCGGCTTGCATGCTGGTGTGGTAACTGTTATTGTACGAAAATTCCACTAAAGGAAGAAGTTTCTCCCAGCTGTTGCCGAAATCAATAACACATGCCCGAAGCATGTCTTCTAGGGTCTGGATCGTGCGCTCAGACTGCCCATCTGTCTGAGGATGATATGCTGTGCTCATGTCTAACCGTGAGCCAAAAGATTTGTGCATCGCTTGCCATAGCTCTGACTTGAATCGTGCATCCCGATCCGAAATGATGGAGGTGGGCAACCCGTGCCTCGAAACAACTTCTTTAAGATAAACGTCTGCGAGAGTGGAGAACTTATCCGTTTCCTAAATAGCCAGGAAGTGTGCAGACTTGGTGAGTCGATCCACGATCACCCATATAGTATCATTCCCACGCTGGGATCTGGGTAGGCCAGTAACAAAATCCATGGAAATTTCTTCCCATTTCCATTGTGGTATCTTGGGTTGCTGAAGTAGGCCCGCTGGTTTCTGATACTCCACTTTGACTTTTGCACGTGTCAAACACTTGCCGACGTAAGTCGCAATGTGGGCTTTCATGCTAGGCCACCAATATGTTGTTTTGAGATCATGGTACATTTTATCCGACCCTGGATGTACCGAGTAGCGAGACTTATGTGCTTCATCCATTACCAGTTCCCGTAATCCGCCATATAGTGGGACCCAAATACGTCCTGTTACATAGTAGGCGCCGTGTTCCCTCTGTTCTAATCGTTTCCTCGAGCCACGTAAGGCTTCAGCCTTTACGTTTTCTAGTTTCAATGCTTCCACCTGAGCATCTCGTATCTGTGCAGGAAGATCAGTCTGAATAGTAAGCTGCAAAGCTCGTACACGCCTAAGTAAGGTGTCCTTTCGACTGAGAGCGTCAGCCACAACATTGGCTTTGCCTGGATGGTACTTGATGGCGCATTCGTAATCATTAAGTAACTCGACCCATCGTCGTGGACGTATATTCAAGTCCTTCTGCTTGAAGATATGCTCGAGACTCCTATGATCGGTGTAAATAGTGCACTTGGTACCGTACAGGTAGTGTCGCCATGTCTTAAGCGCGAAAACAACAGCTCCGAGCTCTAAATCATGCGTCGTGTAGTTCCGTTCATGAACCTTGAGTTGCCGTGAAGCGTAGGCAATGAGTTTATCCCTTTGCATCAATACACAACCAAACCCCTGTATCGATGTGTCGCAATAGACCACAAAATCGTCCGTGCCCTCTGGCAATGAGAGAATAGGTGCGATGCATAGCCTATCCTTCAGATACTGAAAAGCCGTTTCTTGTGTATTACCCTAACGATAGGTAACACCTTTCTGTGTCAACAAGGTAAGCGGCTGTGCGATCTTTGAGAAGTCTTTGATGAATCGTCGTCGTCGATAAGGACAATTACAAACTTGTCTAGATAGGGTTTGCACACCCTGTTCATAAGATCCATGAAAACTGCAGGCGCGTTCGTTAGCCCGAATGGCGTAACTAGAAACTCGTAATGGCCGTAGCGAGTTCTGAATGTTGTCCTGGAGACGTCCTCATCCCGGACTCTCAGCTGATGATAACTGGACCTTAGATCAATCTTGGAGTAGTAACTCGACCCTTGAAACTGGTCGAATAAGTCGTCAATGCGAGGAAAAAGGATAGCGGTTCTTCATGGTGACCTTGTTTTTCACAAATAACACTGGAGCTCCCCAAGGCGAAGAGATAGGCCAGATAACTCCCTTATCCAAGAGTTCTTGTAGCTGCGTCGATAGTTCTTTCAATTCCGATGGAGCTAAGCGATACGGTGCGCGAGCTATAGGTGCTGCCCAGAACTGTAGGAATGAGGTCGATAGAGAACGTCTAACTAGCGAGGATAAGATTACAATCCTGAACTATGTATGGCCTCTAGACTTGTACCATAAGCTAACACTACGACAGGTTTGGTGTTCAAGGAAGTTGGTGCACATTTTAATATTTGACTAACTTTCAAGGACATATAACTGGTATCCACACCCGAGTCAAACAAGACAGTAACGTAAAAGTCGTCAAGAAGAAACTTACCCATTATTACGTTAGGATCGCTCCTTGCGTCACCCTGACCAATCACGTACACGCGGCCCCCGCGTCATTGGTCGTGGTTCTGAGTCTGGTCGTGGTTTATATGCGGACAATGCCTCTTGTAGTGATCTTTAGCATCACACTGAAAACATCCTTTAAAACTTTGTTGTTGCTGCTGATTCTGTGAAGATTGAGGCGGCCGTTGTTGTTCTTGAGTTGCAGGACGTGAGCTTCGACAATCCTTAGCTTCATGACCAATCTTGAGACACCTCTGACAACGACCCTTGTTACACTGACCGTTGTGGTGCCTATTGCATCTGTTACACTTTGGATGATTTCCTCGATATCCACTCTGCCCACGACTACCAGAAAACTGCTGACTGGGACTCTGGTAATCATCTATCTTTTGCTGCTGCGCCAGAGGCTGAACCGGAACTAATCCCTTGCTCAGGTTTCCATCCCACTTGCGTTTGTTGTCACTAGAAGCACACATAGTAGCAGCTTTAACACGTTTCGGTAGTTTGTTTTGATCTACTGCCTGGTCTGTGAGACGATGAGCAAGCCGAGTGACTTGCTGGATAGTGCCAAGGTTAGCTGCGGTCACATGACTCTGAATTTCGGGCACCAGACCCTTGAGATACAGTTCGATGCGTTTGGTGGGAGGGTCTACCATAGTGGGACAAAATGTGGCTAATTCATTCGATCTCTTCGTATAAACTTCAATTTCAGATCCCACCATCTGTAGGTTGAGGAACTCTACCTCTAGTTTGTGGATGTCTTCTCGACTGCAAAACTCTTCCTTAATTAGGTCCTTGAACTCGTTCCAGGGTGTGGCATTAGCAGCTGCCAGTCCTAACATTTGAACCTGTGCTTCCCACCAGGTTAATGCAGCGCCTTCGAGTGTTCCAGTAGCAAACTTTACCCTACGAGACTCAGGGCAATCACACACCTCAAAGTCAGTTTCGAGCCTTTCGAACCAGTGGAGGAGGCCTTCAACTCCCTCAGTTCCACTAAAGGTACTAGGTTGGCAATCCTTGAGATTTTTAATGGTGTAACCAGGTGGCTGTGCGTGTTGACCTATTGTGTATAAGAATAGGACAAAGTTAAACACAAGAGTTGGTTTAGGAGTGTAGGATCTAAAGATCCTAGTTACGACTGCAGGGTATACCTCCTGCTTGTATGGCTGCAAGTGCCGCAGCAATCCGTCCGTTAATGAGAGCCGTCAACTGGGCTTGTGTCATGTTGATACGTCCGGCCATGATCTTCATAGCAAATGTAACGTAAGTGAGAGAGGTTCGCGAATAGTGCGATGACAGAAGAGTGTAAGCACACAAGTGTTCTCAAGCAATAACAAACAGTGAGCAATGTAATCTAAGCATACCACGAGCAAAGTTCTAAGCAATTCTAGCAAGTAGGCAATAAACGTAAACCTTATTACCTAGGATGTTGAGTCTTGCACGTGGAGCAAAGCGTCGTTGTGGATCGTTGAGCATTGTACTGGTTATAGTCTGGTTTTAATAAAAACGTTTTCCCCTTATTAAAACCAAGTTCTCTATAACCAATGGCTCTGATACCAATCTGTCACACCCCCAAAATCCACCTGCGGAGTATCACCGCTTCGGAGCGTGACCGACCAGGATCAAGCCACCAATCATATTGAACATGTAATTAATAAGTAAAAGTAAATGCCATTCAACCACCAATATGAAAGGTGTTCAAAATATAAATATGTTATCTCTGTTTAGCGGAAGCGTATAAATAAAACCCAGCATAATAAAGTATCAAATGTCATAAAGTGTTTAACGAAACAATCACGATCCAAGCCCACAACGACCAGCTCCTCCCTGTGCAAGCTCCATGTATCTAACGACCTGCAAGGCATGTAACAGAGGATCAACAACTAGTTGAGCGAGTTCACAGAAAGTAAATGCGTAATAGTAAGTTTGTTTGTAACATGTGGCTCTACTGGGCCGATAGTATGTCCTATTGGTGGGGGCTTCCCATGTTGTATATCCACTAGACTATTCGTAACCATAAGTGTTCTTCACAACCGAGAACAGTAGTACGTACAAGCTTTACGTAGGTTTTACGTAAGTGTCCTTCTGTACCCGAGGACAGTGGTACGCGTGGGGTTTACGTAGGTTTTACGTAAGTGTCCTTCCTGACTCCGGAAGACAGTAGCATGTTATTGTTTACGTAGGTTTTACGTAAGTGTCCTTCCTGACTTCGGAAGACAGTAGCATATTCCTGTTTACGTAGGTTTTACGTAAGTGGCCTGCTTAACCCGAGGACCATGGTAGATAGTCTAGTAACCGTGTATGTACGCGTAATTGTTCAATTCCATCATTCAACCCATTCCCTATCCCCAGGAATCCCATGCCTTGGTAAAGAGTGTGAACTCACCTTGGTTTGCTCGGTATGTTACGTTAAGTTACCCATTCCAAGTTGGTCAACCAAGCCCTACCGTGGTTACCAAAATAATTAGCTTGTATGCACGTAAGTCATGTAATCCACAATCACGACACACGTATCGTTGTGCACATAATGTCATACAATCGTAACAAGAAATCACACATCACCCTAATTATAGCATTCATTGAATAATTAGTTTCGTATCCACTTATCAGCTTTCATCACTTGTGCATGTATCATAATATCATTTAGCAGAACCATTCATGCATTCGGCAGATTGTACTCAACGTCCATTATCTAATACACTGAAATCATTCAAAACCACAAGCGTCAACTTATCACAACATTCCACACAAGCTATTTCTTAACGGCCCACTACGACACTTCTCGTTGCTGTGCGGCCTAGTTGGTTCGAGGCCCACTAACGTGTGTGACCCGACCTCTTGTGTGGAAGCAGTTGGTGACCCGGCACCAACATAAAGGGGTGGGACCCAGAGCCTATGGCCTGCTACCAAGTATACAGCCCACTCAGTACGGCCCAATTATATGTGCGGTTCATGAAGGTAATCAGCCCATGTGCAGTGTATGTGTGTGACTGGGCTTAAATATGCAGTCTATCAAGGGTGTTCGGCCATGCTCTTAGTGTGCAACTAAGGGTGTGTTAATCCATTTATTCAATATCATTGATTTGCAATACACACATAATTTCCAATTATCAATCGGTTTCATCATTGGGGTTCATGAGCCTAATCATTATCTACAAACAAATCGAACACATGATCATGCAACACAATTTGTGAACTTATCCTTGAATTCAATGTATATGTCAGACTATTATAATCTTTTTTAATAGGCTAAAATGATTGCACCGAATAGTTTGCCAACAACTCTTTCCATTGGACCTCCTATAATCTATCACATGCATTCTGATTAATTGATATATACATATATGGGCCGAAACTCGAGATAACCTGATTGGACCGATTAAAGGGTTGTTTATAACAAAACTTCGGTCAACAACTATACTTCAATTCACATGCAACTCAACACAAATCACATAATTATACGGTATCTTGTATCACTATTACATCAACAGTAAGTTAAGATCAAGAAATTAGTTAATCTAAATCACATAATAACCAATTACATACCATACAAAATCAATAATAGCCTGTCATTCTTTTCGGTGATGAAATCCCTCACATGGCCCATTGATTATTCTGACAACAAACATTATTCCTCCTAATCCAAAACGGTGTTAGATCATCACATGATTACCGGTTTCGATAAGAGATCCCACAATTATTTATGCATACAAATTTGATTTATAACAATGTTCTACACTCTCACACACATCACAAAGCAACTAATCATAAATAACCGAAAGGAATCATGTTACACACATCAACAGTATCACGCAAGACTTGTGTCTAGGAACCATGATCATTGGTTACATTAAGGAACAATTAACTGATAACTATTATAATAGAGATTCACTAACCTTTATCTTGATAGCCGGCTGGTATCATACAAGGGTTCCACTGCCGTCGCACACTAGGTGTAAGGGTAGGGTTTGTTCTACTTTGCTCTCCTAATCATTCACGTAACATGTAATCATATAGGTAAAGGATTTGGGCCGGTTGCAATACTAAACACAACAACAATAGGTGGGCCGGCTACCTATAGTAACCAACACAGTGAATGGGCCGGCTACATTTGCAAATCGGAACAATGACTTGGGCCAGTTCTAACCATAGTGTGGAACCGTAATTATACTAACATATGTGATTCTAACAAAGGCTATAACCATCGTTGAACAGAAACATACAAGCACAGATACAAGCATGGCACGCCAAAGAGGAATAACGAAAAGTTAGGATCACGCTACTAACCTTGAAAGTTCGGGTTGTCACATAAAATATCACCACCAGGCCTATATTCTTTAGACATATTTAATCCGTTTGTAGTAGGCCCAGTTTCAGCATGAGGAGGACTCGAGACAGGCCCACCATCAAAACCTAGCTGATACGATATCCTCAACATCCTCCAGTGAACATTTCTGCTGCAGCACCAATGGTCCCCACAGAACTCTGCACTGAAAACAATACATTCCCTTTATCGTTTGACCGTTGATCATGCATTCCCATCTGACGACTTACAATTATTAGGGTTTTATGAATGTTCCTCAGTCGCCATCTCCGACACTCACCGCACTCTCCGACGACGACCTGCAACCGGTGACGACCTGAAACATTCTTCTCCGATCACCGAACATCGTCTCAGTCACCTTGTGTTTTAACCGTTGTTCACCGTCATCATCCTCCTTCGTCATCCGTCATCGTCTTCATTCCCGCCGCTACAACCGCCGTCAACCACCACCAAACATTGTTCGTCTTCTCCGACGTATCCTCCGGCCATTGACATCTCTTTAACCTGGTACATCTTCATCACCGCACAACCTCCACAACCTCCATCATTGACATCGTCACCGTCGCTTTCTACCATCTTCAACGGCGACCGAAATTGTACCAGATCTTATTAACCGGAGATCTCTCCTTTGACGCACATACTTCCCCTGACACTGTGCAAACTTCTTCTTGTTCTTCGAGTGATATCAAAACCGAGCCTTTGAAAGACTTCAATGGCTCTGATACCACTTGTTAGTCCCAAAAAACCCAAGATATCACTCAACGGTTCAATCGAACGCGGAGTATAAGATCAAACCGAAAGAACAAAAAGAAAATTATCATTACAAAACTTAGTGCCGCAGCTTAGATTGCACACAGTCTCAAGAGCTGTCTAGTACGATCTCCGAGAACCTTGCACACAATCTCTAGGATTGTCTGGTACAAGGTTCTCCTTAGGGGATTACATGATTACACAATGGGAGAGCTCTACTACCAATAATCTAGACATGACTACATATAGGAGCCTCTACCCATTTGGGCCACATGGCCTAGCCCAAGTCCTAATCTAAACCCAATAAACATAAATAAATATAATAAAGATAAGCGTAAATCTCTGGACCTAACAGAATGCTTTGTTGCAATCCTTGTCAAAGATGAAAGGAGCATCTTTTTCAAGTAATTTTGTTAAAGGTCTTGAGATTTTAGAAAAGTCTTTGATAAATCGTCTATAAAATCTGGCATGCCCTAGGAAACTTCTGATGGCTCTAACCGAGGATGGGGGTGGCAATCGAGAAATACTGTCTATTTTAGCCCGATCAACCTCCATTCCTTCGCTTGAGATTTTATGACTGAGTACTATTCCCTCCATTACCATGAAATGGCATTTTTCCCAATTAAGGGCGAGGTTAGTTTCCTCACATCGGAATAACATTCATTCAAGGTTATCGAGGCATTGGTCATATGAATCTCCAAAGATAGAAAAGTTTTCCATGAAGACTTCCATAGTCTTTTCTATCATATCATGGAAGATGGCCACCATGCAACATTGAAAAGTTGCGGGGGCATTACATAGACCAAAAGGCATGCGTCGATATGCTAAAGTTCCATAGGGACATGTGAATGTTGTCTTTTCTTGGTCTTTGGGTGCTATCGGTATTTGAAAGTTACATGAAAAACCATTTATGAAACAATAAAATTTATGACCGGATAATCTTTCTAACATTTGATCAATAAAAGGTAAAGGAAAATGATCTTTCCTTGTTGCCTCATTTAATCGACGATAATCTATACACACTCTCCATCCTGTGACGGTTCTTGTTGGTATTAATTCATTTTTCTCGTTAGTGACCACCGTCATACCTCCTTTTTTAGGAACTACTTGAACGGGACTTACCCAAGGACTATCGGAAATTGGGAAAATGAGTCCAGCATCAAGTAATTTGATGACTTCATTTTTAACCACTTCTTGGACGTTTGGACTTACTCTACGTTGTGGTTGTATTACCGATTTATAGTCATCATTCATTAAAATTTTGTGCGTGCACATGGAAGGGCTTATTCCTTTAATATCTACAAGCTTCCAATCGATCGCGATTTTGTGTTTTTTCAAAAGTGTGATTAGTCTTTTTTTTTTCTACACTAGTTAAGTTTGATGAAATAATTACAGGTAACTTACCATCCTTGTCGAGAAAATCATATTCCAAACCTTTTGGGAGTTCTTTGAGCTCAAGTGGTGGGTCTTTAGGAGACTCCTTATTTGGTTGCTCATGTTGGTCAAGAACCAAAAAGGTTTGTTCAATGGTGACCTCTTCTTCAACAAAGTGGTCGATTTCTTCTTTTGTATCGGGTGGCTCATCTTCATCTTCAATTAGCGGGTCATCATTGCCGATTGGATATTTCATTGAACGCTCAAGATCGACACTTCTTTTGAATGCCGCTAATTGAATAGGTAGATTATTATGCTTCCGATTTTTCAAAGCTTCGTGGGTTTTCACAAAAGGTCGTCCCAACACTAGTGGAGCGTCATCAAGGATGACGAAGTCAGTTAGGATTACCATTTGATTTGTTTGGACTAACAAATCTTCAACTACCCCCATTGATTTTATTGTTTTTCTATTAGATAGGAAAATGGGTATTTTAAGTGGAGAAAAATCACCAATACTTAATTTTTCGAAAATGTAGTTTGGCATTATATTAACACAAAGATCTTTGTCAATCGTAATATTACTAATAAAGGAATTTTAAAAGAAACATGGAACCAGTGTAATGTTAATTTCGAATGGGTCATCTTTTATTTGCGTAGTTTGATCATTTGTTAACTTAATGCTTACCATTTCGTCAATTTTAGTGTTAGTGTTTAACTCTTTTAAAAACTTAGCATGAGTAGGTACTAAACAAAGATTTTCGAAAGAAGGTGATAAGAGATTAATTTCTTGAAAATTAGACTCTTCTAGAATTTTAATGTTTTCGGACTCACCTTTTTCGTTGTCTAGTTCATGTGTTGGCTTTTCACTTACTTGTTCTTCCATTTTTACCTCTTCAACTATCACTTCTTTAGTACATGTTACCTCTTCCCTTGCGCGGGCTTCTTTTATATAACGCTCGATAGTTTTAAGGTGTTCTATTATCTTTTTGGCTACGGGTGAGATAGTTGGTGGTTCGTCAAATTGAGCGGAATAAGTATCCTCAAAGCTTGAATTCAGAAGTTAGATCCTTGGTTCCTCATAATACTCATATGAGGTAGATGGTTCACACCATTGTTCCTCATTGTAAGTATATGATGGTTAAGGGTCGTAACTTGGTTCTTCATAATACTTATATGAGGTGGGTTGTTCACGCCATGGTTCCTCATAGTAAGTATATGAAGGTTCATACCTTGGTTCATCAAGATATGAGTAAGAGGGAGAAGGTTCATACCTTGGCTCTTCATAGTATGTGTATGAAGTGGTTGGCTCGTATCTGGGCTCCTCATAGTAGGTGTACGAAGGGGATGGTTCAAAGAGGTCAGAATATTGTACCGAATGAGGATTACCACAAATGGTACAATACTCTTCTTCATAATCATCCTCCTCATAGTGGTAGTTGTAACCCCCTGAGTATTGATCCATAAGAATCACTCAGCAGAGCACAACAGAGTCTCGGGACCAGAAAACAAAAATAAAAATGGAAACCGAGGCTCACCACGGCCCCGTGTTTAGTGCGCACGACCCCGTGGTCAGGTTCTGTATCTGGGCATTTTAAAAAATGTAACTAGTTTGATTCAGCACGGGGGCGTGTTCAGTGAGCACGACCCCCTGTTCGGACTCTGTATCTGGGAGTTTTGTAAATTTTATGCAGCACGGGGGCGTGTTCAGTGAGCACGGCCCTGTGTTCAGACTACTATAATGCAAAAACTACCTAAAAATGTAAAAATGTGCGTGCAGTTTTTAAAAAGGTTTTGAAAAACGATTTCAATCGATTTTAAGCTTTCTTAAAATCCTTGTGTCCCCGGCAACGGCGCCAAAAACTTGGTGTGTGTAAGGTGTGTTATGTTTTTATTGATATTTTAAGCCCATTTTACACATTAGTCAAGTTTTAAATTTATAAAACACGATATTCTACTAACACTAAACACACACATGGGCAAGTGCACCCATCGTGAGCATAGTATAGCGTTCGTAAGATACCGAGGTCGTCCAAGGACACAAGAGCTTTTAGTACCGGTTTATCCTCGACGTTTATTCAAATCAAAATTTTTAGAAAATGTTTCAAACATGAAAAATAAAAACTAAAATGCTGAAAATAAAAATAAAAAAAACAAATAGATAAACCGAATCACTTGGATCTGACTCGCCTTTAATGTATCATTTGATGATTTCCGCACTTTTGCACTTTTTAAGAGATTATCTTAGTTATAGTAGTAGGCCCCTCTTTTGAAGGTGACGTTACCCTCAACCCAGTGGTTTGAGTCAGCAAGGATACAATCCCATAGGGTTGGAATATTGGAAGATAATTAATTAAGTTATTAATGCGTAAAGTGGTAGGCCCCTCTTTTGAAGGTGACGTTACCCTCGGCTAAGTGGTTTGAGTCAGCAGGGATACAATCCCAAGTAGCCGGTTTAATGTACTAATAGTAGTTTACATAGGAGGGGATCAAGCCATTCGCACTCCCGCCATCCAATACCAAGGGGTATTGAAGGAGGTCCTAGTAAGCTTGACGTAGGTCCTTGCAGGATCTATACACTAAACAAGGCAAGAACCTTACCAAACCATTCCCTTAACCCCCGACCAGGTAGCCAACATATCTCTATATAGATCGTAGAGATATGAATGGTGAAAATCTTTTACTTTATATAGACAATAAAGTAATGTCAAGATACCACGGACAAATGATAAAGAAGTTTCACCTTCAACATAAGAAACTAGTTATTAAAGTCATTAATAAAAAAGCAAATAAAATGTGCGAAAAGATTAAAAATCAAAAGTAATACATTAAATGCTTGTCTTCACCAAGTGATGTAAGAGACTTAGCCAAACATGGCCTATGATTGCCAAGAACTCTTACAATCAATCTTGGATCCCGAGACTACTACACACACTCTAAGGTGGATGATGGATGATGGTGGTGGATGTGGGTATTGTAGTGGTGGTGGAGTGGTGGTGAAGTGGGAGAGAGGTGGTTTGCCAAGGGATGCCTTTGAAGTGAGCCAAGCACCCCTATTTATAGCCTGAATAGTAGCCCGGCCACGGCCCCGTGCCTGCTGGACACGCCCCCGTGGCCATCTTCTTTCTCTTTCTTCATTAATTGCAATTGTCTGCGTTAGGCTCCACACGGCCCCGTGTTCGCTGGGCACGGCCCCGTGTGCAGAAGTGTATCTGTACTATCAAGATTTGCAAGATTCTGCGAATCTTAACGTTGATCACGCTCCGTGGTGAGCTGGGCACGCCCCCGTGGTGGGAATAGAAGCTTCTATAGCTTTGTCCATTTCTGCAGACACCTGACCATGCCTCCATGTCCGCTGGGCACGGGCCGTGGTCAGCCTTCTGTTTCTTGTTTTTTCTTGGGGAGATGTTGTCGAGGGGTCGGTCATGCCATGTTTATTCCTTTTCTTTGTATTTATGTTAGTTTTTGCTGCTTATTTGTTCCTTTTGTTCATTTAAGCTCATTTGGTCCTGAAAATACAAAAGGAAGACAAAAGCACACTTTTTCCAACAGTAGTACTAAAAAAGAGTTAGTTTTATGCCTCATTTGATGTAATTTATATGTTGCGTTTTACAAACATCATCGACGCACGCTGATTGGTGGCACGTAAGCGTCCTTTTGTACCTTCTTGTCTCCTGTACGATAGCTAATCGTGGAGCACGATTGTGTGCAACCTGTTGGACGCTCATTGGCCAATTGTTCAGCCACTTGTACCATCTCTACTTGTCCCAAGATAAGCTGCGCTTCCGCTTCTTGCGCAACCCTCAGGGAAGTCCTGAGTAGCCGGCGTAACGTCTGGTAAGTACGAGTTTTCATCCAAGAGGCCAAGTGTGAAGTGTGGTCTTATGTTTGCTTGACCCCGCGCACGACCTAGGTTAGGCTTGTTTAGTCGGCACAAGGTTAGGGAAGTTACCAGACTAATGTGTTAAGGGTATGGTCTCGCACGCGACCTGGTTGGTCGGTGCAGATTTGGGACCATACCCCTTCAAGTCCCCCAGTCCAGTGCTGCTTCCATGCGCAAGTTGCAAGTGGGTGAAGCTTTGGACTTTGAAAAATAAGAAGCTTAAGCCTGCTTTTGTTTAACTCTTTATGAAGCACCTAATATAGCTGGCGCACGTATAATGCAACACACAGCACGCGGCGCAGCTGCCCAGCTGACGCACGTGTGGTGTGTTACCATGTAAGCGGCGCAACTGTGTTCTTTAACTTTGGAGTCTTAGGTTAGGCTGCACAAGACCCTAGCTTGTTGTTGAAGCTATCTTTGCAAATTTGAGCGTTAAAATCTTGAAATTTGAAAAAACACTGACAGCTGGTGCAATTTGGTGATGAAGGTGACGCTTGATTTGACTGCTACTATGATGACGGATGGGTTGTCACTGTGTCAGTCGCGAGGGTTTATCTGCTATCAGGCAAGTGAGGCCCACACGCGCGTGGTAACTGTCACTTCGTAAATCCCGCCTGACTTGTCGTTGCCAGATTGGATACGCGCGCAGTGGATTTGGCACATTTACCCATCGCATTAAATGCGATGGGTATTAATATGAGAGACGATGAGGGTGTTGGAGACTAATGTTTCTTCAAATCCCTTCTTCTTCTCTCTTCTTACCTTCAATCTCTCCATTGAAATTCTTCGGATCTTTAAATCTTCATCTGTGCTTCTTCAAATCTTCAAGTTTCATCAGCAGATCTTCAAATCTTGGAGTGTACAAAGATGTCTGGTGGTGAAGACATCGTTGTTGTGGAAAAAGCCAGTGGTCTACCACCGTTGAAATGGGACGAAGGCTTGTTCGAACAAGTCGTCCGAGGCTATCAGCTTCTACCATAGTGGGATGCTAGATACCCCAGCCGGGGTCAAACTGCTGCAGATGCACCGGTCAGTTATATCACGTTATTCGCCGAAGGGAATTTCCGGTTGCCGGCGACACATTTTCTAGGTAATATACTGCAATACTTGGTTTCCACAATTCTTAGATGAGTCCGATGTGTATGGTGCACGTGAGACATTTTGAATTCGTCTGTCGTTCTCAAGGACAAGAGTCGGCTGTAGAAAAATTTAGGGTCTTCTACCAACTGTAGAGCAATATGGGTTTCTTTTTCTTCGCACTGCGCAACACGAAGAAGATCTTGATCAGCCCTCCTAAAAGCTTCCATGATTGGAAGATGAAGTTCTTTTATATTCACGCGGAAGTAACTCCCATGGCGATGCAATTCAGAAATAGGGGACCAATCCCGAAGGAGGATGTGGCGATTCCCCGTGGCGCAACATGGTATGAGAATCCTCTGGCGCTGCCGAATCGAGTGTTTGGTGAACAGATACTGGTCGCTGTAGGGATGAGCGAAAAGTGGTCTAAAGACAGTGAAAATATTCTTGTGCTGCTTCTTGAGGGGGAAGGTAAACTTTACTTCCCAATTTCCTCGTGGAAGAAACTCTTATGTAAGTTCTTTAATTATTACTGACTTCTTTTTCTTGATTGTAGAGACTGCGCTTTATCAGGGTGCCTTTTTCACTTTCGCTGGGGTTATGGGTACTAGGCCCCTGCGCGATGGGGAAGAGTTCTGGTCAGAACAGATGCGCCCTAATTTTATGCATGCGCGGCTTGAGGCATTTGCCACACCTCCGATCGCTAGTGAAGGTGCGCGCATCCCCAATCCTATGCTTTGTAGGGCTGTGACTTCTGCTGGGAAAAGAGATTGTCTATCTTTCCAGCGAGGAGTCATTAGATTCTTCAGAATGTAAGTTAAGTCCTTCACGTGACTTATTTGCAGGTGTGCTACGCAACTTGGGTGTTGATCCTGATGAGAAGAAGCCTAAGAGGGTTTCAAAGAAGAAGATGCTACTGGGGGCGCAGGTGTTAAGAAGACGAAGGTAGCCGGCGCGACCTCTGATACAGGGTCACAGAAAGGTACTCCTTAATTCAGACAAAGTAAGCTAGAAGACTTTGTTTATGTGGCTGATTCCTTAGAGACCTTTCATGTTATAGGTGGGGAGAAACAAGGTGGCACCACGACTACGGCGTGAGGGTCCGGAAGCGCGGCCTCAAAAGCCCCAGATTCCGGTGTAACTCCCCTTTCTGATCATGAAGAAGAAGAAGCTGGAGATGACCCTGAACCTGGAAAGTTGGTCAGGAAGAATGTGTTGAAGAGGTCTCGCGCGGAGACGACGCCTGGGACTTCCCCTGCTACGAAGAAGGTTACCCTTGGCAAGACTGCGATTGGGAAGAAAGGGGATCTAAAAGACTTGTACACCGAAGTCTCTCCTGGTAAGTGTTGCCACATTTGGCTTGTGTTTTCTTCCTTGTCTTTTTTGTTTGTGTTTGACACATTTTTTCTCTTTTTATGTCTTCGGGTGCAGAAGTTTTGAAAAAACCGACTTCGGTCGAAACCTACTGTCTCTCCTCCAAGGTTGCCATTGAGGAGAGTGAAGCGGAAGCTTCTAATGTTGAAAACAGGTCCATTGTTATACTCCGGAAGTTAAGAGGGCTCCGTAGGTTATCAAAATTACCTGGTTAAACACGTAGGTTGAGAACCCAATCGTGCACCAGGCGCCCCCCATTCAAATAGAGAACGTTGCATCAACTGCTTGGGGGGATGCTGGCGATGTTCATGAACAAGAGCATGCTGGAGTTCAGCATGTTGCTGGTGAGGGTGACGGTGGTTCTGGCACGGAGACGAGGAAGGAAACCTCCGGGAAAAAACCAAGGCAACCGTCGCCTATCCGACCGGAAGATACATTGGGCGACATTTATTACAAAACGTATGATGCAAATCGCGCCAACGACCTCCATGCCCCGGTTTGGAGCTTGAAGCAGAGCGATACTCTCTTTGACTTCGGGGCGTGCAGGGAGTGGATGATGGGGACTGTGACAACTGTGCTCTGTAATCTCTGTACGATGAAAAAAAAAACAATGTTGATTTATTAATAAAACAATGTGCTTTGGTGTTATTATATGTGTTTTGATGTATTATGTGTGTATTTGTGTTTGGTGATTTTTGCAATTCGATTCAATTCCAATTTCAAGCTCTAAATCGCTTTTTGGAAGGTTATACGCGCACTAATGCGTAAATATAACCAGTTTAATGCAACAAACACTCCGGAATAGTGAAAGATGTTGCCTTGTATGTAGCGAAATGCCTAACTTGTCTCAAAGTCAAGGCTGAACATCAACGACCTTCTGGTTTGCTTGTACAACCAGAGATACCGGTTTGGAAGTGGGAGAACATTGCGATGGATCTCATCACTAAGCTACCACGTACTTCAAAGGGTCATGATGCTATCTGGGTTGTTATCGATCGATTAACTAAGTCAGCTCATTTTCTTCCGATTCGCGAGGATCTATCTGCTGATAAACTTGCAAAGATTTATGTTGATGAGATTATATCACGACATGGTGTTCCTTTGGATATCATTTCCGATCGTGATGCTCGATTTTCATCTCATTTCTGGAAGACTATGCAATCTGCTATGGGAACCCAACTAAATCTAAGCACTGTTTATCATCCCCAAACAGATGGTCAATCTGAAAGGACGATTCAAACTTTGGAGGATATGCTTAGAGCATGCGTGATAGACTTTGGTGGAAATTGGGATTCTCATCTGCCAATGATTGAGTTCTCTTACAACAATAGTTATCATGCTAGCATCAATGTGGCACCATTCGAAGCTCTCTACGGTCGAAAATGCCGTTCACATGTCTGTTGGAACGAGACCGGTGAAGCTCAGCTTACTGGACCTGAGCTCGTTCTGGAAACCACAGATAAAATCAAGAAAATTCGCGATAATCTTGTGACAGCTAGAAGCTGTCAAAAGAGTTATGCGGATATGCGACGTAAGCCCTTAGAATTTCAAGTCGGAGATCGTGTCCTGCTCAAGGTTTCACCTTGGAATGGAGTCATAAGATTTGGAAAGAAAGGAAAACTTGCACCTCGATATGTGGGACCATTCAAGATTGTGGAAAGAATTGGGAAAGTTGCCTATCGACTAGAGCTACCTCCAGAGCTTGGAAATATTCATCCGACTTTTCATGTGTCCAATCTGCGAAAGTGTTTAGCTGACGTTGATCTTCACATTCCTCTCGATGAGATCCGAATGGATGATACGATGCACTTTGTCGAGAAACCCGTGGAGATAGTGGACCGTACATTCAAGCAGTTGAAGGACAAACGGATTCATTTGGTTAAAGTTCGTTGGGAGTCCAAACGTGGCCCAGAATTTACTTGGGAACGTAAGGATCAGATGATAACCAAATATCCACATTTTTTTCACAAGCTTCCTCTAGTTAAAATTCCAGGACGAAATTTCCTGAAGTAGGGGAGACTGTGACAACTGTGCTCTGTAATCTCTGTACGATGAAAAAAAAACAATGTTGATTATTAATAAAACAATGTGCTTTGGTGTTATTATATGTGTTTTGATGTATTATGTGTGTATTTGTGTTTGGTGATTTTTGCAATTCGATTCGATTCCAATTTCAAGCTCTAAATCGCTTTCTGGAAGGTTATACGCGCACTAATGCGTAAATATAACCAGTTTAATGCAACAAACACTCCGGAATAGTGAAATAGGCTTAAGATACCTTAAATAACCTCCACATAACTTAGAAATAAGTTTTGGATGGTTTGGTGTGTTAAAATCAACCTTCTTCGATCGCAGGGACTATTTATGTCAAATTGCGAAACTATACCGATTTGTGTAGTAACGAACACTCTGGAACTTGATCATAAGTTAAACATACCATAAATATCCTTTACATAACTTAGAAATAGGCTTTGAGGGGTTCGGTATGCTAAAATAAACTTTATTGATCAATAGGGACTAAAAGCGTCAAAAAGTGCACAAGTTTGCATTTTCGCGCATATCTTACGTTCTGAATATATCCGGACATCCAAAAATTTATGTAAGCATTAAAATATTTTATTTTAGTGTTTGGCATGATAAAATTCCGTTCGTCGCTTAATTTGGATCGTTTTTGCGTTCGTTACGACTTCCGTCGTAATTAACTGAACAACGCAACCGTTCGACCAAACGAACCGACATCCGAGATATTTTTGAGCATGTTTCAAGTCCCCTACACTTTAACTTCATCTTAGAGCCTTGAAATGAGGTTAACGGGGCTTAAACGTGCCAAAAATGGGCCAAATTGCATGTTTCTGAAGTACAGGGACTAAAACTGCAAATTCTGATATGTGACCCTCAGGCGGGGCGCGTAAGGATCCATGTATTCCTTACGCGGGCTGCGTGGCCTCCCCAGATATGCAATTTTGTTGCAAACAGCTGTTTATCGCTGTTATACACTTCAAAACCATGTGCAAATGGTATTTTCAAATCAGGGGATTTAATCTATGGGCTCTAATGGTTTTCAAAACAATGGGCCCATGTGGACGGCCGAGATCAAAGCACGTTTTTCGATGAACGATCCTAACGGTTGTGCCATTCCTATAAATACCCAACCCAACTTCATTCTTTCCCCACTTGATTTCTGAGATTTCTCTAAGTTGGGGTGTTCCATCACCTCATACCTGAGAATACTTGGAAAATCAAACTTGCGGGGACCTTCTGTAAGTATTCTTTCGCGTTTTTCATTCATTTTAGCGTTAAAGTCAAACTATGTTTGACTTTCTGCCTTGACCAGTTTATGGTCAACGCGAAGTTCGTTCGAACTTCATAACGTTAGCGTAATCATGATGGTTATAGTCCCTAGTGACTATACCTACTGATTACCACGTTATCTAGGCTCAGTGACGAGTCGTAGCTTCGGCCAAAATGCGTTTTCTCGCGTATTTTGTAACCAAGCTAGTTTTAGGTATCAAAACCGTTTGTTTTGATACCAAACCTGTTTTCTAACTTAACTAAACATGCTTTGGCATGTTTAGCTCGTCGCTTTTTAGTTTAGTGCTTATGTAGAGTCGTAAGTCAAGCGGACTAAACACCCGCTTAGACTTTCGAACACGACCCGTTTGGTCGATCGTTAGGATCCGACCAAACATGTTTAGTGACCATAGTAGCATAGGGAATAACCTTTCGAGGTTATACCTTATGGTCACTTAGGTTTAATTAGTCGCATGATAGGTAGTTATATGCCTTTAGTAAATTACCAAAATACCCTTTTCATACATAATTGGTAATTAAGCATATGTAATCTAAACTTTTGTCACGTAACTAATTATGTAACATAATTAAACATGTATGGGCATATAATACTTGTCATAGGACTAGCTAGACGTCTCGAACGCGCTTTTGCGCGCACGACGCGTTAAAGTAGCATAAGCTACCTTAATGAGTCGCGATGGGTCGAAAGCACTTAGGTTAGGTTCCGATTTAGAATGTAGGCTTTGTTAAACCATATCACATGAGTTCCAACACTCATTTGGTTTACAAGACCTCATTCTGTCAGATCTTCCGATTTAGGCGTCTATTGTTTGACTAGTGGTTCGATTACTAGGAACTACTTGATTTCTCTGGTTTGCTCGAGTTTGTTGAAGTTCTATTTGATCGAGGATACTTTGCACTACATGTGAGTACATAGTTCCCCTATTTTACTGTTTTTAAATGTTTTTGGGTGATTCATATGTACGAAATGTTTTCAAAGTTTAAACGAGGATTTCAAACGATTTTTACTAAACTAAGAACGATTTCGATAAAGTGAACAAACTTGTTGGTTGTAGTTACACAACGAATGACATTCATTAGCATTGATCAAGCCGACCAGTATTAGGTTATGGTACCATAGGATCTGACAAATCCCGTTACTTTACTACACCCATGGTTATGTGTGGGGGTTGTGGGTAGCGACTGAATCTGATGTTTGTTAACTTACCCTTTGGTGGTTTGTTAATACGAGAACGAGTTGAACGATGGACGAGTCACAAAGGTTTGGATGTTGTTAACGAGACGACCATATATAAGTTTTCACAATTAAAACGATGATGATTTAAACGGTTTGGAAACAAGTAAACGATTGGGAAGGATTGGAAACGATTTGGGATCGAGTAAACGAACTGGAAACGATTTGGAAACAATGTTAAACAATTTCGATAAACGATTGGTTTTTGGTTAAGTGTATAGATAACGAGACGGGGGTAATATGGTGAAAACATGGTAGATACGCCGCTGGTACTTCTTATATATAAGTGTTTTCATCATATTACATATTGTGGCGTTATTTAGTTCACTTGGGTAAACGATTTTGAAACGATGTCACACAACAATGTTTTTCTAAGAGATATAAACTATACGAGTTTTTAACGAGTTTTTACAAGATATTTTACAAGTTGGTTTTCTAAAACAAATGTTTTTGGGGTTAAGAAGCATGGCTACAAGGTTTTATAAACTACAATCAACTTGATTTGAGTTGGTTATTTAAGTTGCAATATTATAACCTTTTTCTTAAACTAAGTTTTTAATAAAGTATTGCAACATTTAAACTAGCCATGAATCAAACACTCCTATAAAACCTATGTACTCGCCAGCATTTCTTTGCTGACTAAGTTTTTACATATGTTTCAGGTGTTGATGCTTGAATAACTACTAGGATGCATGCATCACATAGGATCTGGACGAGGCCTTAGTGACATAATAATAGTGATAGACGATGTAAAACTTGTTTATTCTATGTTAAGACAATGCAATGTTTAATATTATCAATAAAACGAAACACTTTTTGTATCCATGGTTGTGAAACAATAGCTTCTGTTGCAACACTCCCCGACGTTTCCGCCACGGTTTGTTGTCCTACGTGGTCGGGGTGTGACAGAAGAAAGTTGGTATCAGAGCCAATGGTTATAGGGAATTAGGTTATTAGTAATTCTTTGACCTAGACTATAACTTTAGGACCCTAACACAAGTTTACTTGTGTTTAGATTTTAAAACAAAACCGTCACCTATCCTTAGGTGATAACCATAACGAGAACACAAATCCGAATCTGCTTCGAAAATTAATCATCCGTTCTAGGATGATTGATTACTAGGTTTTGAACCCTCTGTTATATGGTTTTGAACCCTTCCAGTTGATTCATATTTGGCTTAATGCCTTTTGAATTTTCGAAATCTCGTCAAAGTTTGGGTATAAATAATGTGAACACGTGCAAACTGGAAGAGTGAATGCCTGTACTCTGAGTTTTCTGTCTAAGGCTAGAGTGTTCGTACAAATCCACATAATCGGACCAGTCACTCTTACCTGGGAACTCTTGGGGTGAGTGTTCACTTATAGGCGAGCATGTCTTCGCGATGCATTATTTTGATTCATTTACTTTGATTAGTCACTGCGTGCCATTTGTTTGTTCGAGGTAATGAACAAATGATCACCCTTGTGTTTTGTCGATGTTTTCAATGCCTCTTTTGTTTTTCCAATCGACGATCCCGCTCGTGGATGGGCATTCAATCTGAATGCAAACGAGGCTCGAGCTGACAACCTCGTTGTTAGTGGTACCATGGTTGTCAATGGTACGTTTCTTATCAACAATCGACCCGCATCTATTCTTTTTGATTCTGGTGCCGATAAAAGTTTTGTTTCGTTATCTTTTGAGCCTTTGCTTGCGATACCTAGAACTAAATTGAGGAAACCCTTGTCTGTCGAAGTTGCTACTGGTAAACCTCTTGTTCTCGATTCTGTTATTCGTGATTGTCAGTTGAACCTTGATAACATCTTTTTCCTATTGACCTCACGCCAATGCAACTTGGGAGCTTCGACATTATCGTTGGAATGGATTGGTTAACTAAACACCACGCTGAGGTGGTTTGTTTCGATAAGATTGTTCGTATTCCTCTTCCGTCTGGCGATGTTTTGGAAGTTCGTGGCGAGAAGCCATCTGGCGGTTTGAAGCTTATGTCGTGTACAAAGGCCCAGAGTTATTTGAGAAAAGGATATGTTGCTTTTCTAGCACATGTCACCAAGGAGAAAGACAAGAGTAAGAGTATTCAGGATATTCCGATTGTTCGGGATTATCCAGAGGCGTTTCCTGATGAACTGCCTGGTTTGCCTCCAGTTCGTCAAGTTGAGTTTCATATCGACCTTGTACCCAATGCCAACCCGATTGCGAAAGCACCATATCGTCTTGCACCTTCAGAGATGCAAGAGTTATCGAAACAGCTTCAAGAGTTATCTGATAAAGGATTCATTCGTCCGAGCTTTTCACCTTGGGGAGCTCCTGTCCTCTTTGTGAAAAAGAAAGATGGGTCTTTTTGAATGTGTATCGATTATCGTGAGCTTAACAAGCTTACCATCAAGAATCGATATCCCCTACCTCGAATTGATGATCTCTTTGACCAGCTGCAAGGTGCTTCATGTTTTTCTAAGATCGATCTGCGTTTTGGGTATCATCAACTTCGTGTTTTCGAAGAAGATATTCCCAAAACTTCTTTCCGCACGAGATATGGGCATTACGAGTTTACAGTCATGCCTTTTGGCTTGACAAATGCTCCAGCTATCTTTATGGACTTAATGAATAGGGTCTGTAAACCTTATTTAGACAAGTTCATTATGGTGTTTATCGACGATATTCTCATTTATTCGAAGACTCGAGCCGATCACGAGCAACACCTTCGCTTAACGTTGGAACTCCTTAAGAAGAAACAACTTTTCGCTAAATTCTCCAAGTGTGAATTCTGGCTTAAAGAAGTTCAGTTTCTGGGTCATATAGTCAACGAGCAGGGTATTCATGTGGATCCATCCAAGATTGTTGCTATTAAGGATTGGAGTACGCCAACGACACCTACAGAGATTCGATCTTTTCTTGGTCTTGCTGGTTATTATCGTCGATTCATTTCTAATTTCTCGAAGATTGTTGTTCCACTCACTGCTTCGACTCAGAAGAATAAGCCTTTTGAGTGGGGACCCAAACAAGAAGAAGCGTTCCAAACGCTGAAGCGGAAGTTATGTAATGCTCCTGTTCTATCTTTGCCCAAGGGAAGCGATGATTTCATTGTCTATTGCGAGGCGTCCAACTTAGGCCTTGGTTGCGTCCTCATGCAACGAGGTAAAGTTATTGCATATGCATCTAGACAGTTGAAAATCCACGAGAAGAACTATACGACTCATGATCTTGAGTTAGGAGTTTTGGTTTTCGCACTTAAAATCTGGAGACACTACCTCTATGGCACGAAGTGTGTGGTTTTCACAGACCACAAAAGTCTCCAGCATATTCTTAATCAGAAAGAGCTGAACATGAGGCAACGACGTTGGATTGAACTCTTGAACGATTACGATTGCGAGATTTGCTACCATCCTGGTAAGGCGAATGTCGTGGCCGATGCGCTTAGTCGAAAAGAGCGAGTCAAGCTTAATTCTGTTCAAACACTATCTGATATCCAATCTCGTGTTCTTCAAGCTTAGCAATCTTGTGTCTCACAAAATTTGATGGGTATGGAATTACCACATCAGCTTGAGCTTAAACTCGAAGCAAAAGGCGATGGTTTGCTTTATTTCAAGGATCGTTTGTGGGTCCCAAAACAAGACGATCTTCGCGCCCTAGTGATGGACGAATCTCACAAGTCTCGATATTCTATCCATCCTTGTGCTGATAAGATGTACAAGGATCTTCGTACTAAGTTCTGGTGGCCTGGTATGAAGAAAGATGTTGCCTTGTATGTAGCGAAATGCCTAACTTGTCTCAAAGTCAAGGCTGAACATCAACGACCTTCTGGTTTGCTTGTACAACTAGAGATACCGGTTTGGAAGTGGGAGAACATTGCGATGGATCTCATCACTAAGCTACCGCGTACTTCAAAGGGTCATGATGCTATCTGGGTTGTTATCGATCGATTAACTAAGTCAGCTCATTTTCTTCCGATTCGCGAGGATCTATCTGCTGATAAACTTGCAAAGATTTATGTTGATGAGATTATATCACGACATGGTGTTCCTTTGGATATCATTTCCAATCGTGATGCTCGATTTTCATCTCATTTCTAGAAGACCATGCAATCTGCTATGGGAACCCAACTAAATCTAAGCACTGCTTATCATCCCCAAACAGATGGTCAATCTGAAAGGACGATTCAAACTTTGGAGGATATGCTTAGAGCATGCGTGATAGACTTTGGTGGAAATTGGGATTCTCATCTGCCAATGATTGAGTTCTCTTACAACAATAGTTATCATGCTAGCATCAATATGGCACCATTCGAAGCTCTCTACGGTCGAAAATGTCGTTCACCTATCTGTTGGAACGAGAACGGTGAAGCTCAGCTTACTTGACCTGAGCTCGTTCTGGAAACAACAGATAAAATCAAGAAAATTCGCAATAATCTTGTGACAGCTAGAAGCCGTCAAAAGAGTTATGCGGATATGCGACGCAAGCCCTTAGAATTTCAAGTCGGAGATCGTGTCCTGCTCAAGGTTTCACCTTGGAAAGGAGTCATAAGATATGGGAAGAAAGGAAAACTTGCACCTCGATATGTGGGACCATTCAAGATTGTGGAAAGAATTGGGAAAGTTGCCTATCGACTAGAGCTACCTCCAGAGCTTGGAAATATTCATCCGAGTTTTCACGTGTCCAATCTGCGAAAGTGTTTAGCTGACGTTGATCTTCACATTCCTCTCGATGAGATCCGAATCGATGATACGATGCACTTTGTCGAGAAACCCGTGGAGATAGTGGACCGTACATTCAAGCAGTTGAAGGACAAACGGATTCATTTGGTTAAAGTTCGTTGGGAGTCCAAACGTGGCCCAGAATTTACTTGGGAATGTAAGAATCAGATGATGACCAAATATCCACATTTGTTTTCACAAGCTTCCTCTAGTTAAAATTTCGGGACGAAATTTCCTGAAGTATGGGAGACTGTGACAACCGTGCTCTCTAATCTCTGTACGATGAAAAAAAAACAATGTTGATTATTAATAAAACAATGTGCTTTGGTGTTATTATATGTGTTTTGATGTATTATGTGTGTATTTGTGTTTGGTGATTTTTGCAATTCGATTCGATTCCAATTTCAAGCTCTAAATCGTTTTCTGGATGGTTATACGCGCACAAATGCGTAAATATAACCAGTTTAATGCAACAAACACTCCGGAATAGTGAAATAGGCTTAACATACCTTAAATAACCTCCACATAACTTAGAAATAAGTTTTGGATGGTTTGGTGTGTTAAAATCAACCTTGTTCGATCGCAGGGACTATTTGTGTCAAATTGCGAAACTATACCGATTTGTGTAGTAACAAACACTCCGGAACTTGATCATAAGTTAAACATACCATAAATATCCTTTTCATAGCTTAGAAATAGGCTTTGAGGGGTTCGGTATGCTAAAATAAACTTTATTGATCGATAGGGACTAAAAGCGTCAAAAAGTGCACAAGTTTGCATTTTCGCGCATATCTTACGTTCTGAGTATATCTGGACATCCAAAAATTTATGTAAGCATTAAAATATTTTATTTTAGTGTTTGGCATGATAAAATTCCATTCGTCGCTTAATTTGGATCGTTTTTGCGTTCGTTACGACTTCCGTCGTAATTAACCGAACAACGCAACCGTACGACCAAACGAACCGACACCGAGATATTTTTGAGCATGTTTCAAGTCCCCTTCACTTTAAATTCATCTTAGAGTCTTGAAATGAGGTTAACGGGGCTTAAACGTGCCAAAAATGGGCCAAATTGCATGTTTCTGAAGTGCAGGGACTAAAACTACAAATTCTGATCTGTGACCCTCAGGCGGGGCGCGTAAGGATCCATGTATTCCATATGCGGGCCGCGTGGCCTCCCCAGATATGCAATTTTGTTGCAAACAGCTGTTTATGGCTGTTATACACTTCAAAACCATGTGCAAATGGTATTTTCAAATCAGGGGATTTAATCTATGGGCTCTAATGGTTTTCAAAACAATGGGCCCATGTGGACGGCCGAGATCGAAGCACGTTTTTCGATGAACGATCCTAACGGTTGTGCCATTCCTATAAATACCCAACCCAACTCATTCTTTCCCCACTTGATTTCTGAGATTTCTCTAAGTTGGGGTGTTCCATCACCACATACCTGAGAATACTTGGAAAATCAAACTTGCGGGGACCTTCTGTAAGTATTCTTTCGTGTTTTTCATTCATTTTAGCGTTAAAGTCAAACTATGTTTGACTTTCTGCCTTGACCAGTTTATGGTCAACGCGAAGTTCGTTCAAACTTCATAACGTGAGCGTAATCTCGATGGTTATAGTCCCTAGTGACTATACCTACTGATTACCACGTTATCTAGGCTCAGTGACGAGTCGTAGCTTCGGCCAAAATGCGTTTTCTCGTGTATTTTGTAACCAAGCTACTTTTAGGTATCAAAACCGTTTGTTTTGATACCAAACCTGTTTTCTAACTTAACTAAACATGCTTTGGCATGTTTAGCTCGTCGCTTTTTAGTTTAGTGCTTATGTAGAGTCGTAAGTCAAGCAGACTAAACACCCGCTTAGACTTTCGAACACGACCCGTTTGGTCGATCGTTAGGATCTGACCAAACATGTTTAGTGACCATAGTAGCATAGGGAATAACCTTTCGAGGTTATACCTTATGGTCATTTAGGTTTAATTAGTCGCATAATAGGTAGTTATATGCCTTTAGTAAATTACCAAAATACCCTTTTCATACATAATTGGTAATTAAGCATATGTAACTTAAACTTTTGTCACGTAACTAATTATGTAACATAATTAAACATGTATGGGCATATAATACTTGTCATGGGACTAGTTAGACGTCTCGAACGCGCTTTTGCGCGCACGACGTGTTAAAGTAGCGTAAGCTATCTTAATGAGTCGCGATGGGTCGAAAGCACTTAGGTTAGGTTCCGATTTAGAATGTAGGCTTTGTTAAACCATATCACATGAGTTCCAACACTCATTTGGTTTACAAGACCTCATTCTGTCCGATCTTCTGATTTAGGCGTCTATTGTTTGACTAGTGGTTCGATTACTAGGAACTACTTGATTTCTCTGGTTTGCTCGAGTTTGTTGAAGTTATATTTGATCGAGGATACTTTGCACTACATGTGAGTACATAGTTCCCCTATTTTACTGTTTTTAAATGTTTTGGGGTGATTCATATGTACGAAATGTTTTCAAAGTTTAAACGAGGATTTCAAACGATTTTTACTAAACTAAGAACGATTTCAATAAAGTGAACAAACTTGTTGGTTGTAGTTACATAACGAATGACATTCATTAGCATTGATCAAGCCGACCAATATTAGGTTATGGTACCATAGGATCTGACAAATCCCGTTACATTACTACACCCATGGTTATGTGTGGGGGTTGTGGGTAGCGACTGAATCTGATGTTTGTTAACTTACCCTTTGGTGGTTTGTTAATACGAGAACGAGTTGAAAGATGGACGAGTCACAAAGGTTTGAATGTTGTTAACGAGACGACCATATATAAGTTTTCACAATTAAAACGATGACGATTTAAACGATTTGGAAACAAGTAAACGATTGGGAACGATCGGAAACGATTTGGGAACGAGTTAACGAATTGGAAACGATTTGGAAACAATGTTAAACGATTTCGATAAACGATTGGTTTTTGGTTAAGTGTATAGATAACTAGACGGGGGTAATATGGTGAAAACATGGTAGATACGCCACTGGTACTTCTTATATATAAGTGTTTTCATCATATTACATATCGTGGCATTATTTAGTTCACTTGGGTAAACGATTTTAAAACGATGTCACGCAACAATGTTTTTCTAAGAGATATAAACTATACGAGTTTTTAACGAGTTTTTACAAGATATTTTACAAGTTGGTTTTCTAAAACAAATGTTTTTGGGGTTAAGAAGCATGGCTACGAGGTTTTATAAACTACAATCAACTTGATTTGAGTTAGTTATTTAAGTTGCAATATTATAACCCTTTTCTTAAACTAAGTTTTTAATAAAGTATTGCAACATTTAAACTAGCCATGAATCAAACACTCCTATAAAACCTATGTACTCGCCAGCATTTCTTTGCTGACTAAGTTTTTACATATGTTTCAAGTCTTGATGCTTGAATGACTACTAGGATGCATGCGTCACATAGGATCTGGACGAGGCCTTAGTGACATAATAATAGTGATAGACGATGTAAAACTTGTTTATTCTATGTTAAGACAATGCAATGTTTAATATTATCAATAAAACGAAACACTTTTTGTATCCATGGTTGTGAAACAATAGCTTCTGTTGCAACACTCCTCGACGTTTCCGCCACGGTTTGTTGTCCTACGTGGTCGGGGTGTGACAGGGACCTTCCCCCCAGCTGAAGTGCATCATCAACAAGCTCGAGGGCATGATAATTTATACCGATCATATGTTCTAGGCCAAGCAAACGCTTCTTCTGCCGATCACCAAATTTTCGAGAATGGCGACCAATATACTTAGAACGCGCCGCCTGGGAGCTACATCATGAACGATTAGCCGCTGAGGCTACGCTTTTTGAGTAGGCGCAGGTGAAGCTGCAAGAAGATATAGCTGCCTTCGAGAAAAAAAAGAAGTCTGAGGAATGGGGTCTTCAAGGTTTGAAACTCAAACTCCAGGCTAGTGAAGTGACCCTTGCTGAAGAACGTCGCAAGTGGCGTGGCCTGTGACAATGAGAACAAGAAGATGTTTGCTGCGCGAACTAAGATTAAAAATCTTGAGGCGCAAGTAGAAGGTTTGAAAAATTCTTAAGCAGATTTGAAGGCTAAGTATGAGTAAGCCAAGACACACCGAGAGCGTGTTGAGGTCCTTCAGGCTAGCCCTCTTTCTTTTTTTGGGTAAAGGGTTACCCCGGTGAATTTTATATATCAACCAAAAATAAAATAGGGTGCGCCATGACATTGACACACACTACTAGACTTGGCAAACCAAGACTAGGGAACAAACCAAATCAAAACCTGACATGAACACACAACCACAAAACACAACTAGACAAACACAGCCACGAACACAAAAAACTAAACAAAACAACTATATCCGCCCTAGACCTCTTTCTTTAATTGTAAACAACTAATGTTGAAAAAGTTTCTAACTTGTTTATCTTTAATAAATTTGCTGGTTGACTTGTCGGCGAAGATCATAAGCAAAGATCGAGATCTGGCCGGAAAGGATGCTGAGTTTGCTGAGTTGAAGAGGAGGCTGTGCGAGGCGCAATAGGGTCTTGAAGCTGAGAGGCAAAAAACTGATTCCTTGGAGATTGACTGAGCCGCCGAAAAAGTCAAAGCTGAGTCTACAGAAGAGGCGCGCAAGGTTAGCCTCGCGGCCTTAAACGTATTTTAGGATAACTATGCGTAAATGCAATCGACTGTGGACCCTCTTCTTACCGATCCCAAGTGGATGCAAAACTTTTGCAACGCGCACGTAGGTGTCTCTTCATTCATGCTTTTTTATACTTCTTGACTTTTTAACTTACTAGATTTCCTTCGTTTGTACAGATAGCCAATTCTATTTTGAATGCCACGGAGCTTGATAAAGTAGTTGTGACAATTGTCAAAATTCCATGTATCCGTACATTGATTAAACAGTAATTTATGACTTAATGACTGTGCTGAATTAAATCAATGACATGAATGCTTTTTTATTATTGTTATCATACATACATGTGCATCATGTATTGCATAATGTCATATCATTATTGCATGCAACACCTTATTGATTCAAATGATGCACGAAACAAAGTTAGCACAGTGATCAGATAAATCAGAAATGCTGACGGGAGTTCAGTACATAGACAGACATGGTATTGAGACACAGAATGAGCCAGGAAACAAGAATTAAACTAGTATATTGTGTAGGAAAGTAAGGATCATAAAACTGCCTTCCTAGTGATAGTTTAAGTACTGGAAAGTGCCTAAAACTCACATAAACTGCAGAATTCTGCAGAATTCAGCAAAATCAGCTTTTAGACAACTTAATATTATGCAGAATTATGGTTAAATGGTCTAGAATGCTTTCCTAAGTGTCGGGAATCAAAACTGTCACAAAAGGTAACATAAAGCACACTAAACTGCATAGTTTAGCACCTTAATGAACCGGTAACCAACTGAACAACCGGACACTACCCAAAACACCAAATTTTCACTAGAAGCATTGTTTTACCATTCCGAGCTAGTAATGGTCCCCGAACATCATAACACACTATATAAACAACATAACAACTAAATACACTAACTAAACATTAGAATCTAACTTGTAAACTTAACTACCCAATACAAGCTAACCTATACCCCCCTCTATTTACGGTCACCAAAAGGGTGGCCCGCCTTGGATTTTACTTGAATTGTTAAATAGATCTTGTTCCATCTTTAGAGACACATAACACATTGGATTAAAACATGTTGGAGGATTTATAACATAACCACAAGACTAACATTCTCATTTTCATCACAACTCACCAACAACAAAACTCTCTCCTTTCCTCCCTCTAGTCTCGGCTGCGAACATGACCCACCACCACCACCACCATTTTCACTTCATCTTCACCCATTCTCTAGTGATCACAAGGTGTAAGGAGCTTGGTAAAGAAGCTAGGAGCCATTGGAAGGTGAAGGACCTCTCTCACAAGCTTTTAACCACCAAGATTGTCATCTTCATCTTCTTGAACATCATCCCTAGCCTTGTGCTAGTAGTAAGATCCTTCTAATCCCATTTTACATCTTGTTATGATGGTTAGATCATCATCATTCAAGAAAACACTTCATACTTCAAGTTCATGCTTACACATAAGGATGATCATCTTGATCTTTCGCAAGATCATCCTCTTATCTTGCTAGATCATGTGTTTGATCACAATCTAGCAAGTTTCATATGATGTTTAACATCATTAACACAAACAATCAACAATCAAGAAGCATACAAACACTTAAACAAGATAGTTCATGATGATTTTTAGTCTTATGTTAAAGATTATGTTCATGATTAGACTTTTACATACACTTTTAACCATCATAACAAGATGTAAAATGGGATTAGAAGGATCTTACTACTAGCACAAGGCTAGGGATGATGTTCAAGAAGATGAAGATGACAATCTTGGTGGTTAAAAGCTTGTGAGAGAGGTCCTTCACCTTCCAATGGCTCCTAGCTTCTTTACCAAGTCTTGTAAATGTGTGATTTCAAAAATGATTTTCTCAAGAAACTAAGTTAAATTACAAGATTTACATAACCATGGTCTTTTAAGGAAACTAATCACATTTTTAGTGGTTAATCAAGTGTAGAAACATATTAATAACAAGAAAAATTCAAGAAGAAATACTTTTAGAAAATCAAGTTACAAGTTGTAAAGATCTAAAATCTTCAAGAATGATGTTTTTAAACTAATAACCACACTTTAAAGTGTAACTAAGCTTACTAAACACCCACCTAATGTCACACCCCGACCACGTAAAACAACAAAACGTGGCGGAAACGTCGGGGAGTGTTGTAACAGAATCATTGTTTCACAACCATGGATTAAACAAATTTCGTTTTATTAAATTAAATGAGTTACAATGTCTTAACAATAAAGAAACATAACAAAAATTAACTAGTCTTGCATCTTTTAATGTCACTAAGGCCTCGTCCAATCCTATGTGAGCATGCATCAATATCATCATCAAACATCATCAACTATAGCACCTGAAACACATGTGAAAATACATCAGCATAAAAATGCCGGCGAGTACATAGGTTTTATGAAAAATAGGATTCATGACCTAGGTTTGAGAAAATGTTTAACAAAAACTTGTCATGAATCCAGTTTAAGTGTTTGCTTTTATAAAATGTTTGAAAATCGATGATAGATATGTATAGTTAAAAAGAATGATGTAAGATTAAATGAATAACCAAGTAAAAAAATGAGTTTGTATAAAACAAACTGTTTTGTAAAACAATGTCTTGTAAAAAAATATGTTATTTGTGTAAAGATGTATAATTCCAAATGAATGATTTAAATTACGCTACGCCATGTAATATAATACAAGCACTTATATATAGGAAGTACCAGCGGCGTATCCACCATGCTTGTATCACATTACACACGCCTCGTTACTCAAATCACTTACCCACATAAACCACCAATGTAAATTGCCCATGTCTAAACCGTTGTCAAATGTCAATCAAGTAATGTGTAAACAAAATGTCATGTATGGCAAGTTAAATATGTAATGACCAAACCATAGGTAAGAATGCACAAACAATGTACTAAGTATGCGACGGATGGACATACATAGCATGATACCAAGTATAAGATGTCTTGTAAAACGATGTACTAAGTATGCACACAATGGGCATACATAGCATGTGATGCAAAATGTACTAAGTATGATAAACATACGTAGCATGAAATGTCATGTAAAACGATGTACTAAGTATGCTAAGTAAACATAATAGTGTTTAACATCATTGTTTTATCATATGGTTGTTTGTTATGGTTGAATGCAATGATATTAAGCAAGTCACACATAATCACGCTTCCGCAAAAGTCAGGGTGTGACAGTTTGGTATCAGAGCTTTGATTGTAGTGAACTAGGATTCTTTCTCGAGTCTAGACTACATTCATTAGGGCTCTCCCACGAAAATATTTTTACAACATATTTTTCATTGTAAACACAAAACGCCCAGATCCATGGAACAAACGTTTTACAAAAGGAAAGACAAGAAACACGATTGCAAGGACACATTGGTGGTTTAGTCTGCGTGGGGTAGACTAGGAAAGATAGAGAAGTTTTATGAAGGATAACGTGAATACATGTCTAAGTGATGATTGTTTTGTTTGCATGCACTGTATGATAGTGGTTAATATATGTGCACATGTTATGATTGTTATGTTACAGGCATCATGTCATCTTCCGAGAGTAGGTTATCCGATACCCACGACCCGATGACTATCGTTTCGGACGACGAGGTTATACCCGAGCTAGAGATATTTACGTCGTACACTCAGAGTGATCCTGACATGCTGTCCGAGGACGAGGATGACTTCCAGCCGTTCGCATTACCAGACTTTGGCGTTGATTTACCTATTGCTGATGGTTTCCCTGATGAGGATCCTTTTGACATTCCTGCTCTAGTCCATGATCACCTCATCATTAGTCACCCCGATGGTGAGCATATCATGGCTTCGATCCTCGATCTTGTACCTCTTGTGGCCATTCCACCCGAGGATTGGCCTTTCGTTGACTTGTTCGATGACGATGTCAATTTGTTTGTAGACGGTCCCCCAGTTGACGCCCAGGGCAACGGGGAGATTGATGAGGATGTTGTTGCTGTACCACCTCCTGCTGTTCCTGTCATTGAGATATCTTCTGATTCCAGTTTCCATTCCGTTTCAGACTCCTTTGAGTCTGTGACTTCTTCAGCTTTACGGGCGGCCGGACTACAGCTCTATGCTACCGATTCTGATGATGACACTGCTATGTCTGCTGCACCATCTCCTGCTCGTGACCCCACGCCTCCACACGACCCCGAGCATGTCCCCGAGCCGGACCCTATTCATTTTGGTCAGCCTGATGTTGCACCTATTGACCTTGAGCCGATTCCTGATCTTGACCATGTCCCATTTGGATTACCTGATATCGCACCTCTTATTCCAGACCCGGTACCTACACCTGTTGATCTTCCAGTTGCTGAGCCATTTATTCCTCCACCCGCACCTGCTGATGTTGCTCCTCTCCCTCCTGTAGAGTCTGATGTCCACCACACTTATTTACCGATTGTTTTCTTTCAGGACATACCTGCACCCCGTCCAGGGGAAGGTACTTTGGGCCAGCCCCCGAGTTACGATCCTTTTGCTTCAGCAGCTTTTCCTCCGATTCCTCAGACTGCACCATTTGCTCCCTTCACATCTACACCGCTTGACGAGCCATTCCGATGTTTCCCACCATACTCTATGCCAATCTCAGACCCCTATCATCCCTCCCATTTTGTTGGCTACACACGGGATGAGTTGCTCCTTTCACTTCAGCTACAGTTTGAGGTTTTGAGTCGCAGAGTGTTGGAGCTGGAGTTGACTCCTCCACGTCCTCCATCGTGTCCTTGTCAGCCTACTTTTGTTCCTCCAAATTCATCGTCATATCCTTTTGCACATCCACTTGTTGTTCCTGCTCCTTTTCCGGGTTTTGATGCCCATTCCCTGACTGTCAAGCAGCAGATCAGCTTTTTGCTTCGCCGTGTGTATGAGCTCGAGAAGGAGCTCGCACATGTTCGTAGTTTACTTTTCTTCCCTCCTCCTCCACCATCAGCACAGTAGGGTTTTGGTTTTATGCAGATTGCATTACTTTTGGTGAGAGCAGTGCTATTGAGCCGAGATTGTGAAGCCTTTTGAAGACCACTTTTGACCATGTGATTTTTGTATATTGACAGACTTATTGGACAAGGGTAGTGTGACCCTATGTCCCTTTTGATGAGATACGCTTTGTAAACAATGTAATTGTGGTTGGTAATTAATGAAAGCTCAATCGTCATGTTCTCACTAAACACATTGTTGGATTACTTGCTTAAGCTATGATTGTGTTGTTACATGATTGTTTGATATGATGATTGCTTACATATATGTACATACGATCTTTAGCCAACTATTTATTTAGTTAACGAATAAGACCTAACCTATCCGATTTTCTTCTTAGAAGAAAGATGCCGCCGCGAAGGAACACCGATACCAACAACCCTCTACCGACGACAGAGGCGGAATTACAAGAGTGCATCTCACAGGCCA
Source organism: Helianthus annuus (assembly GCF_002127325.2). Classification (NCBI taxonomy): domain Eukaryota; kingdom Viridiplantae; phylum Streptophyta; class Magnoliopsida; order Asterales; family Asteraceae; genus Helianthus; species Helianthus annuus. Next base: position 73,636,964 of record NC_035442.2, on the reverse strand, counting down.
TCGCATAGCACGAGGCCCTTCGCTCCGAACACAGCGAAAGTACCTTAGGGAATAACCCACCCAACAGTAATGTTTAGTCATCTAAGACACATTACAATACGTTTGGACATTTCCAAGTGTGCTTTGCTAATGTTTTCTGTGAATGATGCTGCTTGTGTTGCAGGCTGTACCTATAAGCAGTTTTTGGACTGCAAGCCCCTGAATTTCGACGGCGCTGGGGGTGCCATAGCCTTTGTGCGCTGGGTTGAGAAGACGGATTCTATTTTGAGAATGAGTAAATGTGCACCAGAGCATCATGACACGTACATTTCTGGACTGTTTCTAGATGGGGCTCTGTCATGGTGGAACCTTCAGGTTCAGACGTTGGGTGAGGCTGTTACATATGCTTTGACATGGAATGCGCTGAAAGAGTTGATGTGTAAAAAGTATTGTTCTCGGGCCGAAATCCAGAAGTTGGAAACTGAATTCTTGAACTTTAAGATGGAAGGTCCAAAAATAGCTGAGTATGTGCAGAGATTTCATGATCTGTCTAGAGTTGTTCCGTATTTGGTGGATCCAGAATTTAAGAGGATTGAACGTTTTATCTGGGGATTGGCACCTCAGATTCTAAGCATGGTGACAACGTCCAAGCCTCCAACCATTACCGAGGCTATTGACTTGAGTGTGGCACTGACTGAAGAAGCGATCAGGTTGGGAAAGTTTTCGATTTTCGAAACAAAGAAGAAAGAGACTCATGTAGAGTCGTCTGGGGAAAACAAAAGGAATTTCAATAATTTCAAGAAGGTTACTCAAGCGGGCAACAACAACAACAGTGCCAACAAGCGCAGGGATACCAGCCAGCCAGTCGAGGTCAGGACTGGTGCTGCAAATACTGAACCCAAAGGGAAATAGTACACGGGCACTCTACCCAAGTGTGATATCTGTCAGCACCATCACACCAGACAATGTAGGTATGGAAGATGTGGGAACTGTGGCAAAGTGGGGCATGTCAGGGAGGCATGCAGGTATGGTACTGGACGAAGAAATGGAGGATCTGGTGGTAATGGTAATGGTAATGGAAACCGGGGTGGTAATGGAAATTAGACTGGGAATCGAAATCAAGGAGGAAATGGTAATTTTGGTGGAAATGGAAATCGTGGTGGTTATGGAAACCAAGCTGGTAACGAAAACCGAGGTGGAAACAATAACAACAACAATCAGGGTGAAAACAGAAATGACAATGGACGCGGTCAAGGTTGCTTTGGTTGTGGTGAAATGGGGCATTTTAAGCGGGATTGCCCAAAGAATACCCAAGCACGTGGAAGAGTGTTTAACATCAGAGCTAGGGAAGTACGCCAGGATCCGAACGTGGTTACTGGTACGTTCCCTATTAATCAACATTTTCCATCTGTGCTGTTTGATATTGGTGCCGATTATAGCTTCGTATCTCTAAAATTTAAGAATATACTTGGTTTAGTAGCAAGTAAGTTAGACATCCCATACTCGATAGAACTAGTTAATGGAAAGCTAATAGAAGCCAATGAGGTGATTAGAGGTTGTGTTATAGAGCTTGGAGAGCGTGAGTTTTCGATAGATCTTCTACCGGTCGAATTGGGAAACTTCGACGTCATAGTTGGGATAGATTGGTTGTCTAGCAATCGTGCGGAGGTCGTGTGCCATGAGAAGATTATTTGCATTCCGATGGAGAATGAAGAGACGATCGTGATTCACGGGGAGAAGCACGATACTCATCTGCGGATTATTAGTTGTTTGAAAGCACGGAAGTTCGTACCTAAGGATGTGTTGCCTTCTTGGCTCATGTTGTGGATAAGGAAGCTGAAGAGCCAAAGCTAGAAGATATCCCTGTGGTAAGGGAATATCCTGAGGTCTTCCCTGAAGATTTGCCAAGATTACCGCCTCAACGACAAGTCGAATTCCACATTGAAATGGTTCCAAGAACCGCGCCTGTAGCCAAGGCACCTTATCAACTTGCGCCTTCAGATATGCAAGAGTTATCAACGCAGCTTCAGGAGTTACTAGACAAGGGATTCATAAGGCCGAGCTTCTCGCCTTGGGGAGCTCCAGTGCTGTTTGTCAAGAAAAAGGATGGTAGCTTTAGAATGTGCATCGACTACCGAGAGCTGAACAAGCTAACCATCAAGAATCGGTATCCCTTACCGAGGATTGATGATTCATTCGACCAACTTCACGGATCAAGCTACTATTCCAAGATTGACCTTCGATCAGGTTATCATCAGCTGCGGATTCAAGAGGAAAGTATACCGAAGACTGCCTTCAGAACTCGTTATGGACGCCAATGATCTCTAGATCAAGTGGTGGAGGACTTGCATTTCTCTTGAGAGATGCAGGTTCGACTCCCACTTGGTGCAGAGTTAGGCACTGGTGGGTAGTGATAGGAGACCCAGGGAAACCTGGGTTGGATCCTTGAGCCAAACGGGTTTTACCTGTAATTTCACCGTCGTGCCTACGGGCGGGTGGGTTACCGGCTTTTCCCCGGAATTGGTGGTGGACTCGGGTTACTCTCGGAGTACTCGGTTTGTCCAGTGGGTGCCCTAAGAGTGCTCGGGATTGAGTTTGTTGGTCGTTAAAAAAAAAGAACTCGTTATGGACATTACGAGTTTCTAGTGATGCCGTTTGGGTTGACTAATGCACCGACAATATTTATGGATTTGATGAATCGGGTTAGCAAGCCATATCTCGATAAATTCGTGATCGTATTTATCAACAATATTTTGATTTATTCACGGACGAAGGAAGATCATGAACAACACCTTAGAACCATTCTAGAGCTGCTATAAAAGGAAAAGCTCTACGCTAAGTTCTCGAAGTGCGAGTTTTAGATACACGAGGTACAGTTCCTCGGTCACGTGGTAAACGAGAATGGTATTCATGTGGATCCGACAAAGATCGAAGCAATCAAGAACTGGGAAACTCCGAAGACGCCGACCGAGATCTGACAAGTTTTGGGTTTAGCAGGGTATTATCACAGGTTCATTGAGAATTTCTCTAAGATAGCTCAACCGCTGACCTCCCTCCCTCATAAGGATAAGAAGTATGAATGGGGAGATAAACAAGAAGAAGCCTTTCAGCTACTCAAGAATAAGCTATGCGATGCACCTATATTATCCCTACCCGAAGGCACCGACGACTTCGTAGTCTATTGTGACGCCTCGCGTCAGGGATTTGGTTGCGTTTTCATGCAACGCCAAAAGGTTATCTCTTATGCTTCACGCCAACTGAAGGTCCATGAGAAGAATTATACCACACATGATTTGGAGCTAGGTGCAGTGGTATTCGCATTAAAGATCTGGCGACATTATCTATATGGTACTCGTTTACTGGTTTTCCTGGGGTGTCACATCATCCCCCCGTTGATTTGGAATTTCGTCCCGAAATTCTGTAGTAGCTTCAGCCTCAGCAGTGGTTGCACGGTTTCCGAATAACTGGGGATACTTGAGTTTCATTTGGTCTTCTCGTTCCCAGGTGAACTCTGGGCCACGACGGGAGTTCCAACGAACTCGTACAAGAGGTATTCTAGTGTTCTTGAGGACCTTAACATCCCGGTCCGTGATTTCAACAGGTTCCTCGACGAAATGCAACTGTTCGTCGATAGTGAGTTCCTTCAAAGGAACTATGAGGGTCTCATCTGACAGACACTTCTTCAGATTCGACACGTGGAAAACATTGTGAACTGCACCGAGTTCAGCTGGTAGGTTTAGTTTGTAGGCTACTTTGCCTATTCTTTCAGTGATTTCGAATGGTCCAACGTACCGTGGATTGAGTTTGCCCCGTTTACCAAAACGAACCACACCCTTCCACGGTGAGACTTTGAGTAGCACTCAATCCCCAACTTGGAACTCGAGCGGTTTTCTGCGTTTATCAGCGTAGCTTTTCTGGCGATCATGAGCTGCCGCCATACGTTGTCGTATCTGTGCAATTCGTTCAGTAGCATCAACTACCATTTCTGGACCTGTGATCTGACTATCCCCCACCTCTGCCCAACAGAGAGGTGACCGGCATTTACGTCCGTACAATGCCTCGAATGGAGCGACTTGTATGCTGGTGTGGTAACTGTTATTGTACGAAAACTCTACTAACGGAAGATGTTTTCCCAACTGTTGCCGAAATCGATAACACATGCCCGAAGCATGTCTTCTAGGGTTTGAATAGTGCGCTCAGACTGCCCATCCGTCTGAGGGTGATAAGCTGTGCTCATGTCTAATCGAGAGCCAAAGGATTTGTGCATTGCTTGCCATAGTTCTGAAGTAAATCGTGCATCCCGATCCGAAATAATAGAGGTTAGCACTCCGTGCCTAGAAACAACTTCCTTCAAATAAACGTCTGCTAAGGTAGAGAACTTGTCAGTTTCTTTGATAGCAAAGAAGTGAGCAGACTTTGTGAGTCGATCAACGATCACCCAAATAGTATCATTCCCACGCTGTGATCTAGGAAGGCCAATAACAAAATCCATGGAAATTTCCTCCCATTTCCATTGTGGTATCCTTGGTTGCTGAAGTAGGCCTGAGGGTTTCTGGTATTCCGTCTTGACCCTTGCACAGGTCAAACACTTGCCGACGTAAGTTGCTATGTGGGCCTTCATGCTAGGCCACCAATATGTTGTTCTGAGATCGTGGTACATTTTATCCGAACCTGGATGTACCGAGTAGCGAGACTTGTGAGCTTCATCCATTACCAGCTCACGTAAATTGCCATAGTGCGGAACTCAAATGCGTCCTGTTACATAGTAGGCGCCGTCATCCCTTTGTTCTAATCGTTGCCTTGAGCCGCGTAGGGCTTCAGCCCTGACGTTTTCTGGTTTCAATGCTCCCACCTGAGCATCGCGTATCTGTGCAGGAAGACTGGACTGAATAGTAAGTTGTAGTGCTCGCACGCGTCTAGGTAAAGTATCTTTTCGACTAGGGCATCCGCCACAACGTTGGCTTTGCCTGGATGGTACTTGATGGCACATTCGTAATCGTTCAGTAGTTCAACCCATCGACGTTGTCGCATGTTCAATTCCTTCTGCTTAAAGATATGCTCGAGACTCTTGTGATTGGTGTAGATAGTGCACTTGGTACCGTACAGGTAGTGTCGCCATATCTTAAGCGCGAAAACAACAGTTCCCAGCTCTAAATCGTGCGTCGTGTAGTTCCGTTCATGAACTTTGAGTTGCCGCGAAGCGTAGGCAATGACTTTATCCCTTTGCATCAATACACAACCAAGACCCTGAATCGACGCGTCACAATAGACCACAAAATCGTCCGTGCCCTCTGGCAATGAGAGAATAGGTGCGCTGCAGAGCCTATCCTTTAGGTACTGAAAATCTGTTTCTTGTGTATTACCCCAATGATAGGTAACGCCTTTCTGTGTCAACAAAGTAAGCGGTTGTGCGATCTTGGAGAAGTCCTTAATGAACCGTCTGTAATAACCCGCCAAACCCAAGAATTGGCGTATTTCCGTTGGTGTACGCGGTGCAGGCCAGTTCCTGATCGAATCTAACTTGGATGGATCGACATGAATCCCATCCTTGTTAACCACATGGCCCAAAAAGTGAACTTCGCGAAGCCAGAAGTCGCATTTTGAAAACTTGGCGTACAGTTGTTCCTTTCGGAGAAGCTCCAAGATAAGTCGTAAGTGCTGCTCGTGTTCCTCCTGACTCTTGGAGTAGATCAGGATGTCGTCGATGAAAACAATCACAAACTTGTCTAAATAAGGCTTGCACACCCTGTTCATAAGATCCATGAAAACTGCAGGCGCGTTCATTAGCCCGAACGACATGACTAGAAACTCGTAATGGCCGTAGCGAGTTCTGAATGCTGTCTTGGAGACGTCCTCATCCTGGACTCTCAGCTGATGGTAACCTCACCTCAGATCAATCTTGGAGTAATAACTCGACCCTTGCAACTGGTCGAATAAGTCATCGATACGTGGAAGAGGATAGCGGTTCTTCACTGTGACCTTGTTCAGTTCGCGGTAATCAATGCACATCCTGAAAGTGCCATCCTTCTTTTTCACGAATAATATTGGAGCTCCCCAAGGTGAAGAGCTAGGACGAATAAAGCCCTTATCCAAGAGCTCTTGCAGTTGCTTTGATAGTTCTTCCAGTTCAGTTGGAGCCAAACGATATGGTGCGCGAGCTATAGGTGCTGCTCCTAGAGCTAGCTCGACTTGAAACTCGACCTGGCGATGAGGCAGTAGACCAGGTAAATCTTCAGGAAATACTTGAGGAAAATCGCGCACAACTGGGATATCCTCTATTCTTTTCTCTTTCGTTGACGCATCAGTAACTAGTGCCAAAATGGCAGTGTGACCCTTTCGCAGACATTTCTGAGCCTTCAGGAAGGAGATGATGCCAACCACAGCACCACTCTTGTCGCCTTCAACCTCGAGAGGTTCTTGACCAGAACGGGGAATACGAATGATCTTCTCTTTACATAGGATCTCTGCTTGCTGCTTGGATAACCAATCCATACCAACGACGATGTCGAAACTACCCAGAAATATAGGAATGAGATCGATGGTGAAAGTCTGACCAGCGAGGATAAGATTACAACCCTGAACTATGTGTGTGGCCTCTAGATTTTTACCATTAGCTAACTCTACGACATGTTTGGTGTTTAGGAGAGTTGGTGCACGATTTGGCTAACTTTCAAAGACACATAACTAGTATCCGCACCCGAATCGAACAATACAGTAACATAAAAGTCGTCAAGAAGAAACTTACCCATGACTACGTTGGGATCATTCCTGGCATCACCCTGCCCCAGCACAAATGCACGACCCCTAGCGCCGTTGTTCCCATCATTGTTGTTTCCCCCATTATTGTTGTTCCCATTGCCCTGGTTGTTGTTGTTGTTGTTGTTCTGGTTTCGGTTTAACTGAGGGCAGTGTCTTTTGAAATGACCCTCAGCACCACAATTAAAACATCCCTTGTTACCCTGTTGCCGATTCTACGGTGTTTGCTGCTGCTGCTGATTCTGGTTCGCAGGCCGCGGGCTCCTACAATCCTTGGCCTCATGACCCATCTTGAGGCATCTCTGACAGCGACCCTTGTTGCACTGGCCACTGTGGTGTCGGTTACAGTTGTTACACTTTCGGAGGTTCCCTCGATAACCACCCGGCCTGTGATTGCCCGAAGATTGCTGACCAGGGCTCTGATAGTTGTCAGTCTTTCGCTGGTGAACTTGGGACTGAACTGAAGCTGAACCTTTGCTGGAATCCCGCTCCCATTTTCTCTTGTTGTCACTGGGGGTATCAGGAGTAACAGAAGTGGTAACGGTAGCAGTAGCGCTGACGCGCTTAGGCAGCCTGTCTTGTTCCACTGCCTGATATGTGAGACGATGAGCTAGACTTTGAACATCCTGGATGTTGTTATGGTTAGCCGATGTCACGTGGCTTTGAATTTCCGGTGCCAGCTCTTTAAGATACAATTCGATACGCCTGATAGGTGGGTCCACCATAGTTGGACACAGGACGACCAGCTCGTTTGACCTTTTAGTATAAGCTTCAATTTCCGACCCGGTCATTTTCAAATTGAAGAACTCCACCTCTAACTTGTGGATGTCGTCTCGTGAGAAATACTCTCGCTTAATCAGCTCTTTGAAATCATTCCAGGGAGTGGCGTTAGCAGTTGCCAATCCCAAAAGTTGGACTTGCGCATTCCACCAAGTTAGCGCAATCCCTTCTAAAGTACCAGTAGCGTATTTCACCCTGCGAGCCTCAGGGCATTCACACATCTCAAATACCGACTCAAGCTTTTCGAACCAATGGAGGAGTCCAACCGCTTCTTCAGTGCCACTAAACGTGCTTGGACGACAGTCCATGAAGTTCTTGAATGTGCAGACAGGTTGTGGAGCGTGTTGACCTAATGTGTAAGAATAGGACAAGGTTAATTACAAGAGTTGGTTCAGGAATGTAGGATGCAAAGATCCTAGTATGAGTTACGACTGCAGGGTATTCTACCTGCTTGAGCAGCTGCAAGTGCCGCAGCCACTTGTTCGTTGATGAGAGCCGCCAACTGGGCTTGGGTCATGTTAACACGTCCGGCCATTGATCTTCACATCAAAGGCAACATAAGTGAGAAAGGTTCGCGAATAGTGCGATGACAGAAGAGTGTAAGCACACAAGTGTTCTCAAGCAATAACAAATAGTGAGCAATGTAATCTAAGCATACCACGAGCAAAGTTCTATGTAATTCTAGCATGTAGGCAATAAACATAAACCTTATTACCTAGGATGTTGAGTCTTGCACGTGGAGCGAGGCGTCGTTGTGGATCGTTGAGCACTGTACTGGTTATAGTCTGGTTTTAATAAAAAAACGTTTTCCCCATATTAAAACCAAGTTCTCTATAACCAATGGCTCTGATACCAATCTGTCACACCCCCAAAATCCACACGCGGAGTATCACCGCTTGGGAGCGTGACTGACCAGGATCAAGCCACCAATCATATAGAACAACGTATATAGTAAAAGTAATGTCATTAAACCAAACCAATCCATATGAATGGTGTTTCAAAACATAAGTATAAATTCAACGTTTAGCGGAAGCAAATGAGTAAAAGCCCAAACATAAATAGGTATGTAATGTCATAATGTTCAATCAAAGCATTCACGATCCTTGTCCACAACGACCACGCCTCCCCATGCAAGCTCCATGTATACCAAACGACCTGCAAGGCATGTAACAGAGAGTAAACAACTAGTTGAGCGAGTTCACAGAAAGTAAGTTCGTAATAGTAAGTTCCTTTCGTAACGTGTGGCTCTACTGGGCCGATAGTATGTTCTACTGGTGGGGGTTTCCCATAGTTGTATATACACTAGACTATTTGTAACCATAAGTGTTCTTCTTAACCTGAGAACAGTAGTACGTACAAGGTTTACATAGGATTTACATAAGTGTCCTTCACAAGCCGAGGACAGGGGTACGCGGGGGTTTACGTAGGTTTTACGTAAGTGCCTGACACAACCGAGGCAGTAGTGAGTATAAGTTCACGTAGGTTTTACGTGAGTGTCCTTCGCAACCTGAGGACAGTGATGAGTACAAGTATATGTAGGTTTTACGTATGTGTCCTGCACAACCGAGGACGATGGTAGATAGTCTAGTAACAGTGTAAGTACAAATCTATTCGATCTCATTCCTTCAATCCCATTCCCAGACCCCGGGAATCCCATGCCTTGGTAAGAGTGTAAACTCACCTTGGTTTGCTCGGTATGTTATCGCTTCTAGTGTTAATTAAGGGTTAAGTCCGTTACACACGACCTAAGGTACATTGCACATAATTTGATGTAAGTGTTTATATTCAATTAGGGTTTACAACCCTTAATGTCCAAACAACGGTGATTACGTGTGATAATCATGTACAGAATAGCGTGACATAGATTGTTCATACAAACCGTGTCATACAGTCAGATACAGTAGCATACAGTAGCAAGTAGCAGGTTGTAATGTACAGAAACATATAGAAACATTCAGTAGGCTCTAACACTGGTGTGTACAAAACTTGGTTCATACATTACTCTGTAAAGTTCTGATTATATATAACATATGTAATTCGGACCACCATCTCATACAAGGCATCAAGGCATGAAAATTCGGACCATACGTAGCAACATCATAAAAGTTCGGACCTTATGTGCCACTAGAAAAGTCGGACCATGTCCCCTAGACATGAAACTCGGACCAAGGGGTTTCCTTTTACAAAAATTCGGACCCCCTTGTATCACAACCAAAAGTTCGGACCCCATGTGTATTCAAAAGGTCGGACAAGTCTTTAAGCCTTAAAACTCGAACCAATATCCCCCCTTTAAAACTCGGACCCCCTCCCTTATACAAAAGTCGGACCCTTTTGACACTTACAAAAATCGGACAAGGCTCCCCTTGTCAAAAATTCGGACAACACAACTTAAACAAAAGTCGGACATATGTGCATGAATAAAAGTCGGACATGTTATATATCATTCAATCAGAGTAGAGATCAAACATCGGGCAAAACATCAATCATATGAACATTCAACTACAGTGCAACAGTTACGTTTTTGTTTTTACGATCAGGAAACCCTAATTCGTTCATATGCATTGCAGTAATCCAATTATCAATCCACAATTCTAACATATCATGTATCTTGACATCAGGCAAACGATTACACAACTAATCAACATCATTTCACAATAATCAGAATTCAATCAGTAAATACAGAACTAGTATGTGAAGAACTAGGGTTTACATGAATCACATAATCAAAAATTAATAACAAAATCATCATTAAACAATTACCTTGGATTGATTCTAGATAAAGAGAGGGATCAAGAGTGATGATAGGGAGCTTGTGTCACACCCCCAAAATCCACCTACGGAGTATCACCGCTTGGGAGCGTGACTGACCAGGATCAAGCCACCAATCATATAGAACAAAATATATAGTAAAAGTAATTGCCATTAAACCAAACCAAATCCATATGAAAGGTGTTCCAAAACATAAGTAAGTTATCGTTGTTTAGCGGAAGCGTATAATTAAAACCCATCACAATAAAGTATCAAATGTCGTAAGTGTTTAACAAGAAAATCACGATCCAAGCCCACAACGACCAGCTCCTCCCTGTGCAAGCTCCATGTATCTATCGACCTGCACGGCATGTAACAGAGGATCAACAACTAGTTGAGCGAGTTCACAGAAAGTAAATGCGTAATAGTAAGTTCGTTTGTAACATGTGGCTCTACTGGGCCGATAGTACGTTCTATTGGTGGGGGCTTCTCATGTTGTATAACCACTAGACTATTCGTAACCATAAGTGTTCTTCACAACCGAGAACAGTAGTACGTACAAGCTTTACGTAGGTTTATGTAAGTATCCTTCACAACCGAGGATAGTAGTAAGTATAAATACACGTAGGTTTTACGTGAGTATCCTTCACAACCGAGGATAGTAGTAAGTATAAGTATGCATAGATTTTACGTAGGGGTCCTGCACAACCGAGGACAGTAAGAAGCATATGCATATGTGAGCTTTACGCATGTGTCCTGCACAACCGAGGACAGTAAGTAGTATAAGCATACGTAGGTTTACGTATGTTTCCTGCACAACCGAGGACAGTAAGTAGTATAAGCATACGTAGATTTACGTATGTGTCCTGCACAACCAAGGACAGTAAGTAGTATAAGCATACGTAGGTTTACGTATGTGTCCTGCACAACCGAGGACGCTGGTATGCTAGTCTAGTGGTAGTGTCAGTATGAATCTATTCAACCTTATTCCTTCAATCCCATTCCTAACACTGGGAATCCCATGCCTTAGTAAGGGTGTGAACTCACCTTGGTTTGCTCGGTATGCTAAGTTATGTGTTCGCAAATAATCAGTCAAGTCCTATAATATGCATGTACACTCAATCAGTTTATATCCTCACAGTTCACGTATCGTTCATGATCATACGGTATTTATTAAGTAACACTCGACTCATAGCATTAAGCAGTTAATCGCATCTTCACAAGAGTTACACATAATGACATATAACCAATCCAGTTAAGTAACATCATAGTGGAACACATAGTGTGCTTAGCAGCTTGCATCTTATATTCATGCATATGATAATAGAGTTAACTGCTTACAGAACTGTTACTTAATGTGTTTGCTGATGAACAGAGTTAAGTTAAGCATGCATAACTCGGACACTAAGGAGGGGGTTAAAAGTCGGACTCATCACATGGGGGTTCAAAACTCAGACAACTTAACTCCCACTTGCAAAACTCGGACCCTAGGGTTTCTCCCTTCAAAAACTCGGACAAGGGAAACCCTAATAAAACTCGGACCATGTGAGGATGGGTAGAAAACTCGGACATGGGGTAGGGGGTTAAAAACTCGGACCCCTCACCCATTCCTTAACAAAGTCGGACTCCCTTCTATTCCATTAAACTCGGACCTACACTTGTGTCAACGAAACTCGGATATCACCTTGAGTTGAAGATCGGACTTCATGCTATAAATAAACTCGGACATACATGAATTATATCATTCAAAGGTCAGACTGGTTATGTGTGTATGAGAACTCGGACCAAGTGTGATATGTATATACATCGGACAAGCATGCAAGGTTAAAAATCGGACACACTTATGTTGTTACTTAAAGGTCGGATATGAATACATCCTAAAAAGGTCGGATCTGATAACTTTTCAAAAGCTCGGACCACATAATTCATGAACTTTCAATTTCATATTAACAATCGCAGCAGTTACGTTCTCTACAATACAATCAGTTACGTCCGGCGATCCAAACCCTAGTTTCATACATTTCCACAGTACAATCATCCATTATCAATCGATCATTCTAACATGTCTGGTATTTTAATCATCAAGCAATAATTACTCAATATTCAACATTATTTCACAATCATCAGAATGAATCACAGTTACAGAACTAGCATGTGAAAACTAGGGTTTACAAGAATCACAAGAATCAAGCATTGATAACAATCAAACAACCAATAAACAATGATTACACAATTACCTTGAATGATTCTAGAGAAGGAGAAATCAAGAGTGATGATTATCTTGTGCCAATGATGATGGTGATGATGATTGCCAGACAAAGTGAATGTACGTGCTTTGGTTTTTTTGTGCAAATGATTAGTGAACAAGGGATTAGGGTTAAGAATCTCTAGGATTTCACTAATTACCCTCTACCTCCCTAAGTATCATATTTTACACATACACACCATCTCATAACAATTTCATAGTTTCACCACCAAGTTCATATATTTACCAAGTCTTTCACAATTAACAAACAACCATGCACAATCATACAATACAATTCATTGCATCAAAACGTATATAATTCCATAGCAACTAATTGTGCAAACACAACTAAACAATAAATGAACGTGCAATAATTGCGAAATAGGAATCTTGGAAATTCGAGTTGTCACAGCTTGTGCCAATGATGAAGCAAATGATTGTAGAGAGAATTGTAGAGGAAATCTTAGGTACGTCTGATGATTATTTGGTGATTAGTGAAGGAGATTAGGGTTAAGAGTTGTTAAAGTTTCACTATTAGCACTAAACACCCTTAAGTATTATCTATTACATATTACATGCACAAGATATACAATTTTACAGTTTCATCACCACATTCAAGTATTTGCCAAATCATTCATAAACTTTATCAAATCCAAAACGTATACAGTTACAAAGCAAACCAATTGTGCAAGTAAACACTAAACAAGCAGTGAACGTGCAATAAATGCGAAAGTGGAATCTCGGAAACTCGAGTTGTCACATACATGATCAAACGATGTTCGTCCATTCATAAAATTTGAGTATAATCACTCTAGTCATGAGCCTTGCAATGAACACGAGGTCGATAGCTTCATCGTGCGAGTAAGAGTTATAGTAGAAGTCGGAGTCCAAAGTATCTCATTCAGGTCAGTAATCATTCCGTACACTTATTTGTATGTATATATTTACGTCAACAATTATTCCGTACACTTATTCGTATGTATGTATCGATAAACAAATCTGTTACTTAGCATAAACATGCATTTTGATGCATCATATAACTCTCGTTTTTGGGGGGGTCATTTTGTCTTTGGGAAGTCTAACTCGTGTAGACTATGCCTTAGTTGGCACCTTATCTTTAGGGTATTCCCTATTAATGTCCTTGCCTTGTCTCTTCTTTGAAAAGTGTTTGACTCATGGATCTTGACGCTTACGTGAATGCAATGATAACCTTTTTGTAAAATGTTTTTGTGAGAGAACTCTAGTGATTGTAGTCTAGACTCGAGAAGGAATCCTAGTTCACTACAATCGATGCTCTGATACCAAACTGTCACACCCTGACTTTTACGAAAGCATATGATGTGTGACTGGTTTAATATCATTGCATTCAATCGTAATAAGCAACTACATGATCAAACAATGTTCATCCATTCATAAAATTTGAGTATTACAAACACTAGTTATTCAAGTTTTTAAAACACAACCTTCGACTAGGTTACAAACCAACAAAAATGGATGACGTCTAAACTTGGAGTCTACTTCTAGTCACGACACCTGCGCCCAAGATCCATCCTGTTACCTGAAATACATGTAATTTTGGAAAACATCAACAAAAGTTGAGCAAGTTCATGCGTTTTGTTTGTGAGTACTGTAATCTTGTATATCTTTGAGAGACTCCTTTGTAAACAGGTATGAAAAGCGTGTATGAACATGAATGTTTTACAAGGACTTTAAGGCGTGTGAGGACATAGGAAGCACTAATAATGGCTTATACCCTTGTCGATTTTCCTCGATTGTGTCGATTAACCTCGACTGTGTCAATTTACCGTGACTGTGTCGATTACCCTCGACTGGGACTCTGAAGCACTACTTGGTACTAGTTGTGACCGTGAGTGGGGTTCGGCTGTACCCGTTAGATCTAACCCTCGTCCCTAATTATGTATTAATGGCATTTCTATATGTAGTCTATGCCCACATGATCTAGTATTTCATAGGCATTTCATACTGTTTAAGCATTCGTAACATGTATTTCACCCCCGAGAGTTATAATACCGAAAACAGTTAAAGAAAAGGGGGAGCATGAACTCACTGTTTTGCGTCTTCAGTACTCGTAACTCAAATCTCGTCAGCAAACACGATTACTACTAGCTTGAAGCTAGGGAAGAAGAAGGTTGAAAATGAAGTGGATAATAGCACACAAGAGAGGTCCTTCAAGTTCTTTAAGCACCAAACCTTCTATTCTTGCACCTTACACCTTGTGATAACCTTGGATTGTATGAATGATGACCGAAATATGGTGATGGTGGGGGGGGTTATCTTTGGCCGAGATGTAGAAGGGTGGGAGGGAGATGAATGAAGGTGATAAGATGAGGTGATTGTGAAGATTATGATCTAGAGGATTGTTCTTATAACTTCCAACAAGAGTTTTACCCAATGGTTTTAATGTCTTCTTAGTACATGACAATATCAATTAAACAAATCAACAAAATCCACCAAATAGGCCATAAGGACGATTTCACTAGTATATGTGGGGGGGGGGGGTATAAGTGTAACATTGAACTAACTAGTACACCACAAAATCTTAGCATATCCAAGGAAGATCATTTGGAGATTACATGTGATCTTACTAAGATTGAGAAGATCAAATGAGATCTAGTGAAATCTTGGAAGATCTAGGGAAAATCTTGGTGGGTCCATATTTGGGCCGTAAATAATGAGGGGGAGGGGGGTTATAGGTAACTTTGATGGTAAATGTAGGTAATTAGTTGGAAGTTAAGTATAAAGTCTAGTGTTTTATGCATATCTTGCATTATATAATATGTTAGGGTGTTCGAGAACCATAACTAGCTCAGAAAAAAGTAAAACAATGCTTCTAGAAATATTTTAGTGTTCCGGGTAATGTCCGGTTGTTCGGTTAGATACCGGTTCGTTAAAGTGTCAAGTTATTCCGTTTAGTGTTCATTAAGTACCCTTTTGTGACACTTTTAATTCCTGACACTTAGGAAAGCATAAATGACCATTTTTCCATATTTTTACACATTACTAGCTTGTTAAAAAGCTGAATTTTGCTGATTAATGCAGAATCCTGCACTTTATGTGGGTTTTAGGCACTTTCCGGCACTTTATCTATTTCCTAGAAAAGCAGTTTTGTGGTCCTTACATCCCTACGCACTATACTAGTGTATCACTTGGTCTCTAGCTCATACTGGGCCTCAAAATATTGTCTGTCTATGTACTGAACATCGTCAGTATTTTTAGTTTGTCTGGTAAATGTGCCAATTCTGTTATGGGTGTCGTTTGAACTATCTCGTGTTGCATGTAAGAATGATAAAAGTCTTGCGACATGAAATGCCATTGTATGTATATAACAGTAATCAAAAATTCATTTGTCTTGTAAACTAGATCATGCACAGTCATTAAAGCACAATTTACTGTTCATTTAGTGTACGTAATGTACGGAAAAGTGAAGGTTGTCACAGACTCCCCTCGTTAAAAGAATTTCGTCCCAAAATTCAAGCGATGCCATCGGTCACAGGGGGGGTTGTGAATCAAGTGTGGTCACGTATGTTTAAAATTTGTCTTCATGTTCCCATGTACTCTGGGTCATGATATGAATTCTAATGTATTCAAGTAAATCAATTATGTCTTTTCTGTGTCTTGTGGACTCTTGGTCCGTAACCTTAATAGGTTTTATAGTATTGTGGACTCTTGGTCCGAAACCTTAATAGGTTCTATAGTATTGTGGACTCTTGGTCCGAAACCTTAACAGGTTCTATAGTAATTTTATCGTTTGTCATTGACGTGAATCTTATTTGTGGGAACACGACTGTTCCTTGAGTCAGACTCCTCTAAAGACTAGACACATGGAATGTGTCGCGATCACTACTGATCTTTTTCTGGAAGTTTCATCTTATGAGCAATGGTCCCGATCCCTACACCGGAGATTCAACCTTTTCGTTTTCCAAATCACACCACGCCTTCTCTAGGCGAGGCTCTCATTAAAGCCATACTTCTCGTTTCAAATTCCTACGATTTCCGCCGCTCATCGGCGCAATCTTTCTGTATTCTGCGGGCTGCCTTGCTATGTTCACATATCTAGACGGTTGCCTCTAGTTTTTCCTGAACCAACTCGGGCCAGTAGATTGTTTATTTCCGGTCTCCGATCAACACGACGGGGATCGACTTATTATGTTCCATCTAAAGCTTCACGCGAAGCGGGTTAAATGGTGGTGTAATAAATACTGTTGTCGGAAAACTCCACTAAGGTCAAGTGAGTGTTCCAACTTTTCGTCAAGTTTATCACACAAGCACGTATCGTGTCCATACAGTCTGCATCGTTCAGTATCTTAGTCCATCTATGTTAGTATTCAAGTTTTTATGATCAACGGTGTGCTGCAACCCTTGTGATCAGTAAAGATCGTGCAGTGTTTTCTTTCAGGTAATGAAGTCAAATTTGTGGCGCACAATTACTGTATCTAGATCAAGGTTTCTTCTCATGATCCTTTAATCAACGTGACGCGTATGCAATGTCGTGGTCTCGTTGCATTGGCGCGCAATCGTGACTTTGTCGAGAAGTGTCACATAATTGCAACTCTAACTCCTTAGCTCTTGATTGCAGGGTTGGCACGAATCTCGTTCTTATCCACCATGTATCTTAAAGTTCTCACTTCGCGAATTCGAAATCCGATTTTTGTTATCATAGCACATACTGTTCTTTCTCTAAGAGTTTCAAGGTAAATTGCAGCTGTTGCACACGACCTTCCTTGGTCTTCGAGCTTATGAGAATGTAGTCAATAAATATAATCACGATCTAGCCAGGTATGGCTTACATGTTCGATTCATGAGGTCCATGAATATTGTCGATGCATGTGTTAAACCAACTGGTACGGCAAGGAACTCGTAATGCTCGAAGCGAGTCCGAAAGGTCGTTTTAGGGATATTTCCTTTTTTTATTCACAGTTGAGGACATCATATCCTCAAGTTGATCTTTAAGCGCTAAGTAGAGCCTTACGATTTGTCTGTTTATGTCATCAATCCTCGGCAAAGGATACCAATCCTTGATATCCAATTCTCTGGAATTTATGCAAAATGGAAACTGTCAACTTTCTCTTTGTGTCCTTAACTAAGGGTCTCATGTCCTTAATTTCCTCTGTCGAGCAGCTCTTGCAGTTATAATGGAGGCTCATGCCTCGCGGCCGAAGCTAGTCGGTAAGGTGTCATTCGGCACTACTGCTTCTCCTGGAACGAGGTTTATCCTAAACTCCTCTTGTTGTTGTGGAGGGGCGTTCCTGGCAAATCTTCAGAAAAGGCTTCTGGAACTTCTTCCCTAACGGGGATGTTTTCAGGCTTTATACTTGGATATCCAATCCTAGAATATAATCCTTACTTGCTTCGTCTGTTTAAACTAGCCTTCGATATGCCCATTTCTAAGGGATATAGGACGTCTATTCTACTTGAAACTAGGCCAAGCAGTTTCTTAAGTTCTAAGCATGCAATGTTAAAGTTGGTGCCAATATTAATCAAAAATAGATGCATAAGGTTGGTTAATGGGGAACGTACCCGTAACCGCATCTAAATCCTGGCGCGCTTCACGAGCTCCGATCGTGAAGACCCTTCCTTGCTTGTTTCTTTCTAAGGCAATCTTTCCTAAAGTGCCCTTCTTCACCACATCTGTAGCAACCTGGTACTCTCTTATCTCTTCCATCTGGGTCCTTCGCCCAACAGGCGTCCTTGATGTGCCCTTCTTTTCCACACTTTCCGCACTTAGGCCTCAAACATCGACACATGGTGAAAAGTGCATTCCCCGTACTTCGGCTTAGTCCCCGAGTAAATCTTACCTCCAACCTTAGCAGTGGTTCCATAAGCTTTCCTATCAGGTGGCGGTTTCACTTTCTTTCTCTTGTTTCCCTTAGAGCTTCCATAGCTGACTTGGGTGCTTATCTTTAGGTTTGAGGACTTCATCTTCTTGTTGCCTGATGACTCCACATGAGTCTCTTTCTTGTTTGTCACACCCCCAAAATCCACCTGCGGAGTATCACCGCTTGGGAGCGTCACTGACCAGGATCAAGCCACCAATCATATAGAACATTGTATAAAGTAAAGTAATTGCAATATAAACCAAACCAAATCCATATGAAAGGTGTTTCCAAAACATAAGTAAGTTATCTTTGTTTAGCGGAAGCGTATAATCAAAACCCAACATAATTAAGTACGAAATATCATAAGTGTTTAATAAGATAATCACGATCTAAGCCCACAACGACCCGCTCCTCCATGTGCAAGCTCCATATACCTAACGACCTGCAAGGCATGTAACAGAGGATCAACAACTAGTTGAGCGAGTTCACAGAAAGTAAATGCGTATTAGTAAGTTCGTTTGTAACAGGTGGCTCTACTGGGCCGTTAATACGTTCTATTGGTGGGGGCTTCCCATGTTGTATAACCACTAGACTATTCGTAACCATATGTGTTCTTCACAATCCGAGAACAGTAGTAAGTATAAGTTCACGTAAGTCTTACGTGGGTATCCTTCACATCCGAGGATAGTAATTAAGTAAAAGTATCCTTCACAACCGAGGATAGTAATATGTATAGGTATCCTCCACAACCGAGGATAGTAATATGTATAAGTATCCTTCACAACCGAGGATAGTAGTAAGTATTTGTGTACGTAAATTGCACGTATGTGTCCTGCACAACCGAGGACGATGGTATGGTAGTCTAGTAATAGTGTAAGTACAGTTCTATTCAATCTCAATCCTTCAATCCCAATTCCCGTGCCCTGGGAATCCCATGCCTTAGTAAGGGTGTGAACTCACCTTGGTTTGCTCGGTATGCTATGCTCTAGGGTTTATCAAGTGTCTAAATCCATTACACACGACCTAGGTTATATTGCACATGATATGATGTAAGTGTTTGCATCAAATTAGGGTTTGCAAGTCATGAGAAAATCAAGCAACTGTGTTGTTGTGTGTTTATTGTGTACATGCAATTATCACATAGGATGCTCACGCGTGCAGGATCATGTAGTTGAAATCAAAATCATGCAATCATATATCGTATCATTCAGTTATAAGCGAACATGAACAGTTGCATGAAACTATATACAGAAGCATACAGAGGGCTTAATTACTGGTGTTTGTCATAACAGAACACTCATTTACTTATTCAGCATATAAAATCACTAACACTTGAACAACACAATCCACTTAACAACTTCGGGCTCCTAAAGGTCGGACAGGGAGGCCCATCACAAAGTCGGACCATGTAAGGGGGGTGACATGAAGTTCGGACAGGGGTAGGGGGGTTTAAAACTCGGTTAAGAGGTGTGGGGTGAGGAAAGTCGGACCAAAGAGTTTCATTGAAGAAACTCGGACATGCATACTCTCCTAAACTCGGACTTGTGGTTCCATTTAAAAACTCGGACATATGTGCATTAAACAAGCTCGGACATCTTTGATCTCATGTGAAACTCGGACATGGGGTTGTGAATAAACTCGGGCCACTTGATCCTTTCCTAAACTCGGACCTTCATAAATTTGTGAAACTCAGACAACATAATACATTAACTCGGGACTATGGTTGATACAAAACTCAGACAAGACTTATGTCAAAGAACTCGGACATACAAGTGTTATGAAACTCGGGTTCCATTGCTTAAATGAAAGTCGGACATAAGTGTATCATGAAACCTCGGGCTAATTATTCTATGAAACTCAGACTATTTTATTCAATCCTTGGACTAACATATCAAATCAAACTCAGACAAACATAATCACAATCGTAACAGTTACACACACATACATTCCATCAGTTACGTTCTCATATTCTACGATCTGGAAACCTAGATTTCATTGCATTGCAAACATCAGTTCACATCCAACCATTCTATCATTCACAGGCAACCGATTAAACAACCATTCAATATCATTATCATCACAATCCGAATCAAATCAAGAATCGTAGAGTATTATATGAAGCACTAGGGTTTTTATAAGCACTTAATCAAGAATTAGGAATTGATAAAAATCAAGAAACCAATTAGATTTACAAATATTACAATAATCAATAACAATTACCTTGAATAATTTTAGAGGAAGAGAGGAATCAAACTTGTGATGTCTTGCCAATGATTTGGTGATGATTGCCAGAGAATTGTGAACTACGTGCTTGGATTTTTGTGTGAGTGATTTAGTGAAGGATTAGGGTTAAGTATAATTAACTTTTCACTAATTGCTCAATACACCCTGAATTACTTTATTTTACACAATTACACCATCTCATAACAATTCCACAATTTCGCCACCAAGTTCACATATTTGACAAGTCTTTCATTGTGTCAAAACGTTATATTGAATCAAACAACTAAACAACACATAAACGTGCAATAAATGCGAAATAAGAATCTTGGAAATTCAAGTTGTCACATTGTTATCCTCAGATTCCGAAAATTTTCCCATGCGTAGAGCTTCTGCAGTAAGAGTAACACTCAAATCGATAGCCTCTGCATTGGTCGAGGGCTTTGAGGTAGTAACCATGCTCCTAATTTGAGGTGCAAGTCCCCAAATGAATCGTTCAACTCTCTTGAATTCCGGTTTGACTAAGTAGGGGACGACCCTAGACAAGTCGAGAAATCGCTGGACGTATTCAGGAATCTTCGGTCCATCCATTTTTAAATTCCAGAACTCCACCTCAAGCTTCTGGATTTCAGCCCTAGAACAGTATTTCTTTTCCATCATTTCGTTGAGCTCGTTCCAGCTCAGTGCATAAGCAGCATCTGCACCAAGAGTCTGAACCTGAAGGTTCCACCAGGAGAGTACGCCATCCAAAAACAACCCTGAGATAGAGGTAACACTCTATTGGGGTGAGCAGTTACTCGTTCTTAGAACTGAGTCAGTCTTTTCTGTCCAACGAACAAATGCAACGGCACCTCCTATTCCGTCAAAGTTTAATGGTTTGCAGTCCAGGAACTGCTTATAGGTGCAGCCAGTCGGAGGGTTATTTCCAGTAGTGCCATCGCTGTCCTTAGAGCGGAGGGCTTCATGTCATGTAATTGCCCGTGAGATGCGTTCTTGCAGCTCGGCTTCTGTTCTTGGTAACATACTGGTGTTTGTGTCACGTCTGGGCGGCATTCTCTTCTGTCAAAAGCATGAGGTGAGTTAGACAACATTCCATAATTGTCTTTGAGGTACATAGTACCATAAGTAAACGTGTAATCACCCAATATCACATGCATATATACTCAACAATGTGTGAGCGAGGAAACAATTACTGAGCCTTCATATAGGCTTGACAACTTGGTTTATTGTTTTCCTTCTACCTCTCTTTACAAGACGGGTATACTTTCCCTGAGATGGGGGGTTGTCTATGTAATGTCACTGAAGTTCTCCGAATGTTATCCATATTTACTTGTTTAAATATCGGTTCTCAAACGTCTCGTACACGGGTAGAAGTATCAGACACGAATTAGGCAAAGTCAGGTTTCCTACTTTATAAAATGCTAAAGCAATGGTCTATGTATTGTTCTACCAGATGAAGGTGTGAACACCTATAGATTATTTTTGTGTGGTTATCATTAGCTCGACCCGCAGAGTCCACCAGGATTTTCGTGCACTACAAGTCGTTATTACGTGGGCCCCCGTAATAATAAATTGTCTTGCACAGTTACCCTAATTTTCTCTCGTCCAAGCAGATGATCAATCAAGGAGGGGACACTACTGTCCTTATATCTCCGTCAAGGAGAGGACCATTGCAATGGTCCACGCGCTAACACTCGTTATCGTTACGCGCGTATAGGCACGATGATTAAATGAAATAGGAATAAAGAGAATTCCTAGTAGTTGGAGGGGCACCTTCAAGATGAATACTCCATCTTCCTTTTCTGTTCAAGTATGTCGTCAATCTTGCTTCACAAAAGCCGCAGGGATCTCGTCCTGCTTATTAAGTAGTTGCTCAAGGTTGCCGCCTCTGCCTCGTTGTCACTATCGTAGTCAGGCATCTTCACGATCGAGAGGGAAAAGCAGCCATCTCCTATGGAAGTAAGCTCAGAATCTTGTTTGATAATCACTCTAGTCACGAGCCTTGATATGAATGCGAGGTCGATAGCTTCATCGTGCGAGTAAGAGTTATAATAGGAGTCAGAGTCGAAAGT
This sequence comes from Helianthus annuus, assembly GCF_002127325.2. Classification (NCBI taxonomy): domain Eukaryota; kingdom Viridiplantae; phylum Streptophyta; class Magnoliopsida; order Asterales; family Asteraceae; genus Helianthus; species Helianthus annuus. Next base: position 73,614,327 of record NC_035442.2, on the reverse strand, counting down.
TTCTCATTCACGTCAGTAATCATTCCGTACACTTATTTGTATGTATATATTTACATCAACAATTATTCTGTACACTTATTCGTATGTATGTATCGATAAACAAATATGTTACTTAGCATAAACAGGCATTTTGATGCATCATATAACTCTCGCTTTTGGGGGTCATTTTGTCTTTGGCATGTCTAACTCGTGTAGACTATGCCTTAGTTGGCACCTTATCTTGAGGGTATTCCCTATTAATATCCTTGCCTTGTCTCTTTTTTGAAAAGTGTTTGACTCATGGATCTTGACGCTTACGTGGATGCAATGAAAACCTTTTTGTAAAATGTTTTTGTGAGAGAACTCTAGTGATTGTAGTCTAGACTCGAGAAGGAATCCTAGTTCACTACAATCGATGCTCTGATACCAAACTGGCACACCCTGACTTTTGTGGAAGTGTATGATGTGTGACTGGTTTAATATCATTGCATTCAATCGTAATAAACAACTACATGATCAAACAATGTTCATCCATTCATAAAATTTGAGTATTACAAAAACTGGTTATTCAAGTTTTTTAAAACACAACCTTCGACTAGGTTACAAACCAACAAAAGTGGATGACATCTAAACTTGAAGTCTACTTCTAGTCATGACACCTGCGCCCAAGATCCATCCTGTTACCTGAAATACATGTAATTTTGGAAAACATCAACAAAAGTTGAGCGAGTTCATGCGTTTAATTTGTGAGTACTGTAATCTTGTAAATCTTTGAGAGACTCCTTTGTAAACAGGTATGAAAAGCGTGTATGAACATGAATGTTTTACAAGGACTTTAAGGCATGTGAGGACATAGGAAGCACTCGTAATGGCTTATACCCTTGTCGATTTTCCTCGACTGTGTCAATTTACCTTGACTGTGTCGATTACCCTTGACTGTGCCGATTACCCTCGACTGGGACTCCGAAGGACTACTTGGTACTAGTTGTGACCGTGAGTGGGGTTTGGCCGTACCCGTTAGATCTAACACTCGTCCCTAATTATGTATTAATGGCATTTCTATATTTAGCCTATGCGCACATGATCTAGTATTTCATAGGCATTTCATACCGTTTAAGCATTCGTAACATGTATTTCACCCCCGAGAGTTATAAAACCGAAAACAGTTAAAGAAAAAGGGGAACATAAACTCACTATTTTGCGTCTTCAGCACTCGTAACTCAAATCTCGTCAGCAAACACGACTACTACTAGCTTGAAGCTAGGGAAGAACAAGGTTGAAAATGAAGTGGATAATAGCACACAAGAGACGCCCTTCAAGTTCTTCAAGCACCAAACCTTCTATTCTTGCACCTTACACCTTGTGATAACCTTGGAATGTATAAATGATGACCGAAATATGGTGATGGTGAGGGGGTTATCTTCGGCCGAGATGTAGAAGGATGGGAGGGAGATGAGTGAAGGTGATAAGATGAGGTGATTGTGAAGATTATGATCTAGAGGATTGGTCTTATAACTTCCAACAAGAGTTTTACCCAATGGTTTTAATGTCTTCTTAGTACATGACAATATCAATTAAACTAATCAACAAAATCCACTAAATAGGCCATAAGGCCGATTTCACTAGTATATGATGGGGGTCTAAGTGTAACATTGAACTAACTAGTACACCACAAAATCTTAGCATATCCAAGGAAGATCATTTGGAGATTACATGTGATCTTACTAAGATTGAGAAGATCAAATGAGATCTAGTGAAATCTTGGAAGATCTAGGGAAAATCTTGGTGGGTCCATATTTAGGCCGTAAATAATGAGGGGGAGGGGGGTTATATGTAACTTTGATGGTAAATGTAGGTAATTAGTTGGAAGTTAAGTATAAAGTCTAGTGTTTTATGCATATCTTGCATTATATAATACGTTAGGGTGTTCGAGAACCATAACAAGCTCAGAAAAAGTAAAACAATGCTTCTAGCAATATTTTAGTGTTTCGGGTAATGTCCGGTTGTTCGGTTAGATACCGGTTCGTTAAAGTGTCAAGTTATTCCGTTTAGTGTTCATTAAGTACCCTTTTTTGACACTTTTAATTCCTAACACTTAGGAAAGCATACAGGACCATTTTGCCATATTTTTACACATTACTGGCTTGTTAAAAAGCTGAATTTTGCTGATTAATGCAGAATTCTGCACTTTATGTGGGTTTTAGGCACTTTCCGGCACTTTATCTATTTCCTAGAAAAGCAGCTTTGTGGTCCTTACTTCCCTACGCACTATACTAGTGTATCACTTGGTCCCTGGCTCATACTGGGCCTCAAAATATTTTCTGACTATGTACTGAACATCGTCAGTATTTTTAGTTTGTCTGGTGAATGTGCCAATTATGTTCTGCGTATCGTTTGAACTATCTCGTGTTGCATGTAGCAACGATAAAAGTCTTGCGACATGAAATGCCATTGTATGTATATAACAGTAATCAAAAATTCATTTGCCTTGTAAACTAGATCATGCACAGTCATTAAAGCACAATTTACTATTCATTTAGTGTACGGAATGTACGGAAAAGTGACAGTTGTCACAAGCTAGCTGAGCTTTACCTCAGAGAGATAGTAGTACATCATGGAGGGCCTATCTCAATAATATCAGATAGAGATGGACGGTTTGTGTCAAGGATTTGGCAATCCTTCCAAGAAGCTTTTGGTTCTCAGTTGAATCTGAGTATAGCCTTTCATCCACAGACAAGCGGACATAGCGAAAGGCCTATTCAGACGTTAGAAGATATGCTTCGCGCTTGTGTAATGGATTTAGGTGGCAGTTGGGATACTCATCTACCTCTGGTTGAGTTTTCCTATAACAACAGCTACCATACAAGTATTCAAGCCACACCGTTCGAAGCTCTCTATAGTCGTAAGTGTCGTTCGCCATTGTGTTGGGCAGATGCAGGTGACAGACAGATGGTTGGCCCCGAACTGGTCCAAGAAATGACTGATAAGATCATGCAGATCCAAGTGCGCATCAAGGTGGCTCGTGATCGACAAAAGAGTTACGCGGATCAAAGACGAAAGCCTCACCTTGGAAAGGTGTAGCGCGTTTTGGAAAGCATGGCAAGTTAAACCAACGTTATATCAGGCCATTCAGAATATTGGAAAGGGTTGGTACTGTAGCATACAAGTTGGAGTTACCAGCAGAATTAAACGGTGTTCATGATAGATTTCATGTATCTAACCTGAAGAAAAGTCCAACTCAAGAGACAATAGTCATCCCTGCGGATGAAGTGCACATAGACGACACACTCCACTTCGCTGAAGAACCTGTTGAGGTTACAGATTGGAAAGTTAACAAGACTCGGAGGAGTAGTGTTAAGCTTGTCAACGTAGTAAGATCCTTCTAATCCCATTTTACATCTTGTTATGATGGTTAAACGTGTATGTAAAAGTCTAATGATGAAGAACACTAAAGATCAAGAACATAATCTTTAACATAAGACTAAAAATCATCATGAACTATGTTGTTTAAGTGTTCATATGCTTCTTGATTGCTGATTGTTTGTGTTAATGATGTTAAACATCATATGAAACTTGCTAGATTGTGATTAAACACATGATCTAGCAAGATAATAGGATGATCTTGTGAAAGATCAAGACGATCATCCTTATGTGTAAGCATGAACTTGAAGTATGATGTGTTTTCTTGAATGATGATGATCAAAGTATAATATAAGTCTTGTAAATGTGTGATTTCAAAAATGATTTTCTCAAGAAACTAAGTTAAATTACAAGATTTACATAACCATGGTATTTAAGGAAACTAATCACATTTTTAGTGGTTAATCAAGTGTAGAAACCTAATATTAACAAGAAAAATTCAAGAAGAAATATTTTTAGAAAATCAAGTTACAAGTTGTAAAGATCTAAAATCTTCAAGAATGATGTTTTTAAACTAATAACCACACTTTAAAGGGTAACTAAGCTTACTAAACACCCTACTAAGTTTCTACAAATTTTTATAAATTTTCAAGTTCATGGAGTAGTGTATAATGCTTGATTTTGGCACTTGGTAAGTATTGTTTGCTTTGTTGATGAGTTGTGATGATTTTTAAAAGAAAAATGATATGATTTGAAAGCATTGGAAACCTCCATTTTTAAGGGGAAACTATGGCAAAATTTTTCTAGAAATTAAACACTTAGAAAAATATTTTTAAACAAGTGTTTACAAGTATATTTTAACCAAACTTTTTCATATAAAAATTGCCATAATTTTTGTTACAAAGATTATAAATATTGGAGGTGAATTTTGATAAATAAAAGTGACTAAATATGTATTGAGGAAAATATATATTTAGATGTCACATCTGTGTGATTAATTTTATATTATGTGTATTAGTTATATTATTTTAGGACTTGAAATAATATAACTCACCAAAATACCAAAAATTACAACACAAAATATTACCAAAATTTCAAGAAATAAATATATAATTTATACCTAAAATTGGAGAAACCGAACAAGGAATATAACTTACATAAATATTCAGGAATTAAATTTATAAGTATATTTTGGTAAACGGTATTATAGAGACCAAGAAAACAAAAATATGCTTTTTATAATTGTTACAAAAATATATCATATTTTTGACAAGAAGGAAGGAAATACATTATTTTGGACAAACGAAAAATATAGATGTTTTCTTGATTTATAAGAGAATATAATATTTTTGGAGAAAGTATATATTTTCTTAAATAAATTTAGAAAATAATATTATTTTGGGTGAAAAATAGATTTATAAATATTTTCTAAGAAAATCTTCAAAATATATCATTTTTGAGGTTTATATGAAAATATAAATATTTTTGCCAAGGAAGAAATGTAAATAATTTTCTATACAAGTTTTCTTAAAATATTTATATAATTTAAGAATATATACATTGGTGATTTTTATTGAAAATAATATTCTGGAAAAATAAATACAAAATTAAGTATATGAATACTTAATAAATACCAAGAAAATACGTATTCTTGTACGTATAAATACACACCGGAATACGTCATCAATACTTGGCAAGATACACAAGGTTAAGAATACATGTATAAGTATACCCATCCTTGGGAAAATTATTCTTTGAAGGATTATAAAACAAACAAGTTAAAATATATTATTTTAACAAATATTCCAATAATTAATAAATATAATTTAAGTTAAAATATTTGTTATTTTAACAAATAATTATATACTTTGTGATTATATTAAGACACAAAGAAACCTAACTCAAAGATACTAATTAAGACTAAAGTCAAGGCACGACCCATCCGTCAAATACACCTTAGCACATTTATAGGTAGTCGTGTGATCAAGTAGCAGCTTTGAGTTACACCGGTTTTCGAGACGCAAGACTGTGAGTTCATGTCCCCCTTTTTCCTTTTAACTGTTTTAAGTTTTATAACTTCGGGGTAAAATACATGTTATAAATGAATACGATTTCAAATGGTATGCTAAGAAATGAACTGTTAGATCATGTGAATGGGTAGGCGTTAACTTGAGACCATTAATCCTTTTATAAGGACCAAGGGGCATGAGTGATAGATCTATTTGGGTGTTGCGAGCCCCACCAATGCGTCCGCGAGTTGGCCGCATGTGGTGACTATGTCGTCCCAACCGGGAGGCCCGGTATGAAATACGCAAAGGATTGAGCCTTCCTACACCGTTGCACACATATTAATGACCTTGAAAATCATTAGTTGATCTGTTCATATTCGCTTTCATACCAGTTTACAAATACATACACACTATGGTTACAAAGTTTATTATGAGCTCACATCCAAAACACATGAACTCACTCAACTTTTGTTGATGTTTTCAAACTACATGTATTTCAGGAAATTGATTAAGGATCTGGCAGGCGTACGAGGATTTTCAGGTTGTGTCTTCGAATAAAAGATGTCATCCAATGTCGAAGGGTTTGGATTGTGTATCTTATCTTGGATACGATATATAGTTCAAAGCCTAGCTTTTAATAGTGCCTTTTGTTAAGTTCAGTATGGAACATAAAACTTGGGTTGTTATGTACTTTAAACTTGAAGTCTTGGTTTGTGGTTAAACTATGATGGTTGTAATATTTTGAACCTTAATTTTGGATGAACATCATGGTTTTATCATATAATTGTTTGTTATGGTTGAATGCAATGATATTAAGCAAGTCACACATAATCACGCTTCCGCAAAAGTCAGGGTGTGACAGTAGTGGCTGCGTTGACCATGGTTGCCCGAGGGGCAGGACATCATGCTGGATACCTTGAGTATGCTAGACACGTTGAAGAAGTACTTAACCAGCATTTTGGATCACGCCGATGCTCTGCTGGTGAAGGTGCTGAAGATGAACTGCGTCAGGCTGAGGAAAATTACAATAACCTTTCGATACCCGTATTGAATGTAGTTACTGATGCTTTAAAGCATGATGACTACATCGCGCGCTTGTAGTCCTTCTTCGAGCCACCTGAAACAGTAGAGTTGTCTGATGAGGATGATGAAGCCGATGATGGTGAAGGCGCAGAGTGAAGGGCATATGTAGTATTTAGGATTTCTGTTTTTCAGACTTTGATGCCTTGTATATTTTCCTTTTTTACATGTGTAACCCTTGCGCTATTGGGCCTGTTAATGAAACAAACTCTTTTGTCTCTCTATTTTCAAATTATAATTGTTGCTTGTGTCAGCAATTTTGTGAAAGGAGCTCGAATGAATGTAAGTGGCTCGTGTTTGAACAATATCGCCTAGTTCCGCGCTGTGTTTACGGGAACCTTGGTGGCTTTGTTCATGAGCTCATAATTTACTGAAGCATTTTTGCGCATAATAAAAGTTGGACATGAATTTGTAATTTGTAAGTACTATAGGAACTAACAAGGAAAAAAGTATGTAAAGAACACTCGTATTAGTAAACTTTCTAGGCACCCACGCTTACAATGGTGATGCATTAGATGTAACACTTTCCTCCGTTGCTTTGCTTCCTAAGTGGATAGATATAACTGTCACAAATGACATTTCTTGGATGTACCATCTGAAAACGCTGACTGTCATCGAGCGCGATGGGTTTTTGATTTGGACCAGGACAACCATCTGAAAAGACTGAGTGTCATCGAGTGTGATGATCTAGCCGGTGTTTATTTTTCGGGTGATGTGGTGAGACCATCGATCACCCATTGGTCATCTGGATCTTTTTGGTGCCTTTGTGCACGTTTTTCACGAGATGCTGCTGCTTGCCACTTTTTCAGAGCCCTCTCTATTTCCATGCGTAGGTGAATATATTCTTCGGTCAGGTGCCCAGTATCTTTATGGAATTCGCAAAATAAGCTAAGGTACTGGCCCTTCTTGCTGGGCATTAGTGGTGGATCTTTGAGATCCAACTTCTCCGTGTTAAGAACCTCGAGGGGTGTCTTGGTTAACGGAGTCCATTGCTTCTCCTGATGCTCTCCCTTGTCTGCCTTTGTGTATCTTGCCTTGTTGATCATGGCACGGGCATCCACACCACGTCGGTGTTTGTCTTCATCTCGAATTGAACTCCAGTAGGAGTGTCTCATCCTCTTGTCGCGCTTGCTCGAATCGTGTGAGTAATCCTTGGAGTAATGGTCTTTTGAATAATGGTCTTTTGGGTAGTGACCGGATCTGGACCCAGTTAGGGTTTCTTCTGTTTGCGTGACTATCTTCGCTGCTTCCATGAGCTTGTCCCATTCTTTGGGCATACCATCTCTTCCTGTGATAGTTCTGATTAGACTATCACAACGTATGGCCTTCTTGAAGTGGGCACACATAAGGTCATCGCTAACCCCACCTATCTCCAAACACTCCTTGTTGAAACGAGTGATGAAGTCTTCCAATCCTTCTCCTTCATGCTATAACAACCCTCCTAAAATTTATTAGAACATCCCTATACGTCCTAAAATACACCCTATATGCGGAAACAGGCCTGAAATACCATATATTTAACAAAAATCAAATAAAAACAATATTTTATGTCTGTCGCGAGGCGCGACAGACTACTCTTGATCTGTTGCGGGGCGCGACCTCCTTGACGCCATGCCGAGCCTTGAGATGCCACGTGTCCCTGTCGTGGCCAACCTATACCGTTGATTCGACAAAGCTAAACCCTAGCCAACCTAACTCACGGGCCGCGAAGACTTTGTCTTCGGCTTTCGCAGGGCGTGAGAAAGGGTCGATCAGACCCTATAAATAGGTGGGATCCGCTTCAGTTGGTTTTCGTTCAAAACTTTCGAATCTCTCTCAATTCTGAATAGCAATAATAATTCCCGGGTATAATACCCACTAATTAGCGAATCTCTGCCTCGTTGTAAGTATTATAACCCCTGGTTACGTATTAGATACGTTGCCCGATTGATATAGTGCTCTGTAACGCATGTCGAGGCTCTGCCTGACTAAGTCGTTGCAGTTCTGTCTAGAGGAGGGTATAGCTAATGTAAATTTGGGTTATTATACTAACGCGTGTGCATTGTTTAATTTATTAGATTGTAACCAGGAAGTCACAAGGGAAATACCTAAAATAGCAAAGTGAGTAATTCCTCTTTTCACAAAGTGTTTCACAAAATCTCAAATGTTTTAAATTACAATTCATAGTGATTGAGTATTTGTATTCTACAATTATCGTCGGTATGTTGGGGCTTTGTATACATAACTTGTTACTACACTATGAGTAGTAACATTACCACAAGTCAGGATTGACAGTACCATGGGTGATAATTAAAGTAGATATAAACAAATGTAATTGCTGAATTGCCCTCAATGTTGTAAAATGATAAAATCTGTTTTGATTAAACTAGGATTCGGTCGCCAGTATTTCTTGCTAATAAAATGTTTTTAAACGCATTTCAAGTAACAAAATGTGAAAGCCAATTAGAAGCCAGCTGGAGAGCACTGAAGGCTTGGAAAAGTGGCTATAAAAGTTACTTAAATAAAGAAGAAGTGTTATTTCAATAAATTAGGGTTTATCCCTATAAACATGTTTGTAATGGAAACTTGGGTTTATCCCAGTGTATTTGTTATTATAAAAATGTGGTGTTTTACTCTGATAAGATATTTCCTAACTACGGTCCTGATGAAATTTCCGCTGCCAAATTAATAAACACCGATACCACCATCTCCGAGTATGCCGCAGCCGCCCGCCTCCCGGGGCAGGGGTCAGGGGTTGCGATAGAAGGTGGTATCAGAGCTACAACCACTGATTTCAGCCACAGAAGGTTCTGCTGACAACAAAATTTTATCCATTATGTTAGGAAATAATATATGGGATTACGTGCATATCTGTATATTATTGTTTTGTGTTACTTGACAATTTGTCAGTTTACAGTATGAGTGATCAAGGACCATCGGACACCTATCGTCAACTGTCTAGTTCTCCTAGAGATGAAGGAACTTCTTCCCAGCCTACCCCCTCGGGGTATTCAGCTGACACAGAAGAGGGGATTTTCATATTTAAGGCGTAATCCGAAGAACCATTGCCTACCAAAAACAGAGGATTGTAGGATCGTGTTTTGACCCGAACGAGTCTATCAGAGGAGTTTTGATCAGATACAGGTGCGGAAAACAAGTACCTGATGTAGAAACAGCTAGATCTTCACTTAAATCACTTTTCTGATTGATATTACAACGTTTACATTCAAATCTCACACCGGCAGCACCTCGGTATGGAAATCAAGAAGGTGACAAATGAGATCCGCTTATGAGGTATATATAGTACACGTAGTTCCCCACATACGGACATGTCCGTATAAGCGGACCTGACAAATAAGCGGACCTACTATGTCCGTATAAGCGGACCTACCAGTTTAAACCTATATGCCATCCTATTTTCTCGTAAAACGTGCCCTAATCTATACAATACAATGTATAACATGATCCAAGACGAAATCAACAGATGTAGTGCACCAACAAACTCCCCCTCAGATGTTGATGGAGTCGACTATCGAGTCAGAACAATGCTGTGTCTTCACATCTTCAGTCTTGATCAGTCTCTGGGCTTTTCTTTCTCTCTATCTTCAGACTCCCCCTCTCGATTTACTGGTATTCCTTTGTTCTTCAGTAACATCTTCAGGATCGTTGTCTGGCTTTCCATCTAACAGCTTCTCATCTTATCCTGCAAAAGCTCTACCTCAAAGTAAATTTCTTTCACATACATATTTCAAACATAAACTCATGAACTAACTCAGACTCACTTCTCAAAAACAAAATGATTTTCCAATCTGATGAACCACGTTAAGGATTGATAAAAAATAATTAGTTTTAAACACAAACTCCCCCTCAAATTATACTCATCATGCTTAGCACTCAGAATTTTGAAAATCAGCTTTCCAATATCAGTTGTCAAAAATCTTTTTGACTTTTTCAAAAGTTTATGCTAAAACACACACAAAATCTTTTTGGATTTTCTGAAAGAAAATAACTGACACCATTTGTAAAAGCACGAGAATGTAGAAATGAAATATTTACAAACATATTTTGTGAGTTCTGTAAGAGGATCATATCAGTTTATGAGACAAGTCACCAACACCGTTAAGCTTCATTTCATTTTAAGTTCTAAACAATTCACCTAGATTGTCAGTATATTTGTCCACTTAAATTTTCACACAAAGTTCAATTGTTCCGAGATACGATATTAATGTTTTAAGAACTTAAACTTATCCGTGTGTCCCACTACTTAAATATACTCCCGTATCCAGATCCCAATATTCAGTCTTACAGGTGAATATACCACAGATGATATCTGTTCAGGGGTTAAATGCGAGGGCCGTGAGAGCTCAGGTCGATACTTCCGTATACGCAGAGAGATGACGGCTTCGACTTTTCAGTGTGTCCCCTTTAGAGGATCTTTTAGTTTCAACAGCAAGGACTATCAGTTTTATTGTTTCATCAGCTTGCTGAGGGCGATGCTTTTTCAAGCTTTGCGGAAAGTATTATCCGGGGACTAGGTCAGTACTTCCATACAGCAGAAGTCCCGGGATAATACCCCAGATATCACTGAGTATAAAGACCTAGTATCTCAGAATAAGGGACATTTCAAACAAGATTTCAGGGGTTACCTATATATTCAAGTTTGTGTTAACCCACAGAACAAGCAAGTTTGAAATTTAGTTTATATCTCGTCACAATCTACTAAATGTGCAAAAACCTACTGGCACATCCGCATTGAGATTGTTTATCACATTTTAACTTTCCAATTCTTTAGCATGTTGTGACAGCCTACTGATGTACTATCATTTCCTCTTTTATACAACAAAACTCATTTTTGAATTTTTTCATGTTTTTGGCTTTTTCAAATTTTTTAATGTTTTTGGATTTTTTGAAATTTTCCTACTCCCCCTAAAATGCAAACACATTTCAAAGGAAATTTAAAAACTACTAGACTCTTGACCCACTTGAAAAAAAAATCAAAACAAACTGTACAGAAACATGACAACCGATATCAAATTGCCTCAATTCGCCATTCACTAGGCATAAACAATCTGAACTCCCCCTTTCACAAACCATTTTCTCATTTAGATTTCAAAACACTGAAGTTTGTTTTAATCAAAATGATTTTTCCGGAAAATGAGTTTGTTAAGATAAAAACCACTTGTAGGTTTATCACTTTGTTTAAAATCAGGGATATGGTTCATCATCTTGTTCTTTGTGTTATCATGAGTTAGTAAATCAAGTACAACTTAATGTCCCTAACTTACTATTTTTCAATTAAGCAACCTGTACCACTTGTAAAAATAACCAAACAATACCACTTGTATGTATATTCAAAATGCCGATTCCTGCTTCACACTTACCAACCTGGAAGCTCCGGCGTAGTCATTCAACCTATAAAATTTTAACAATTTCAAGTATTTTAAAAAACAACCTTATTAAACATGAAAGATGTCGATTCCTGATCCACGATTACAAACTTGGAATCTCCGGCAAGTCAGGTTTTTCAAGCAAAGAAAATGTCAACCCAAGCCTGACCAGCCTTGGGTGATTTCAATTCAGATTTTGTTGGGGTGTAAGTTGCTTTCTTTGTAGCGTAAAAGTCTTTTACCCCTTTCACCTTCCCATCGACCATCTTTCCGAAAATCTTCTTTACTTTCCCATTAAATGCTTTCTCAACATCAAAATTATCCTTTTCAGAATAATCCTGATTTTAGATTTCAGACTTTCCAGCTTTCCTTTTAAAATTCTCAGTTCTCAATGGTGGAAAGTTCTCATCATCCTTTGAAGGAACTGAGTTTTCATCACTCTCATCAAACTGTGGCTCCTCTGATTTTGTGGAATCAGATTCATCGCCAGATTTTACCTCAGATTTCTTAACAACCCATTTTTGGTTGTCAAGTTTTGCACTTCGCCTGTAAAATCTCTTCGAACACTCACCAACTTCAAATGTTGAATTTTTGAAAACTTTAAATTTTTCAGTTGGTGTTTCGGTTTTATTAACAACAACTTATTTCAGTTTTCCAGAAACTCCCTGTTTTATGTTGGTCGCTTTCGGACAGTTCCATGCAATGTGACCGACTTCATTGCATCGGAAACAGGTTCTGGTTTCTTTCTTCAAATAAGGTCCATTCTTTCTCTTCTCGGCAAGAAATTCTTGGTTAGATTGTTTCCAGAATGAGCTTTTTGCTTCCTCTTCCGAACTTGTTCCTGAAACAAATTTTGTATTTGTTTTAGAAAATTTTTCATTTTTATAGTTTTCTGGTGGAGTAAAACCAAGTCCTTTCTTTTTGTAGCTACGATTTTGGTTTGGTTTCTTTTGAAAACCAGAACTAGAATTGTAACCTTTTTTCTTGTTTAGTCGTTGTTGAACTCTTGAGGTGTAAAATTTAGGTTTACCATTAAGATTTAAATCTTTTATTTCAGAAATATTAATTTCTGTTAGTTTGAAAACCATTTTTATCAAATCAGTTTTGACACCTCTTATTGGAAACTCTTTATCAAAATATAATTTGTCAGAACCATTCAAAGTATACACAACTTCAAATGTTTCATCATCCAATTAGATTTTGACAATAAAAACTCTTTACTGTAAACCCGTTTTCCCGATGATTTAGAACTCTTTTCAGACGAACTCGAACTCCTGACTGACTGACACGAACTTTCGGACTCGGACTTTGACTCTGACTCCTCATCCTTATCCAACACCTGATCGACCACTCGTTTTATCAGTTAGGACTCATGATCTGTGTCGGACGCTGTGAACGTGACGTCAATATTGTCCGGTAAAACATCGGTTACCTCGGATTCTAGCTTAATATTGACCGCCTGTTTTAGTTCTTCTTCATTTGGTTTTCTAGGCGAGTACCCTTCCCAAATCGGAGGCGGACACTTATTATAACAGATACCCTGTTTCTTACCAGTATCCTTCTTCTTCTTTGGCTGTTCATCTTTAAATGCCTCAAAACCTTCAACTGTTGGATAAATTCTATCAATTATGTAGTCACAACCTTTGTAACTTTGCAGCAGTCTTCTGATTCTTTCGTTCTCAGCTGCTTCACTATCCAACTCTTTATTCCATTTTGCACATTCTTCTATGTACATGTTGATTTCTTTCTGCTTTGTCATCATGGTAGCATTCATCATTTTCAAAGCTTTCTCTCTTTCAGAGTTAGTCTTCTCCAGACTATTCACATGCCTGTTCAATACATCATACGACTTTTTCAAATTCTTTACATCAAATAACAACTGTTCTTTCAACTTTTCTAACTCACTAAACCTCTCGTCTTTCTCTATACATTGTTTACAAGACTCTAAACATGTAAGACAGGGTTTTGTGATTTCAACGATCTTCTCGACTTCAACTATCTTTTCAACTTCCACAATCTTCTCAATCACTTTGACTTCCTTCATTTCCTTTGCAGCTTTCCTCTCTTTCAGTTTCTTCAGTTTTTCTGCAAAATAAAATTCAAAACTATCAGAAGATAATTGAGTTTTCCAATATTAATCTGTTCAATTTCTTCATCGCTATCCTTTGTTTCTGATGAACTGTTTTCAGAAGAAACAGATCCTTCATATTCACTCTTCTATTCATCAGATAACACTTCCATCCATTCCTTCGGCATTTCTGGCTTTCGAATAATATGTGCAATGAAAGCTTGAACATTTGAATCAGCTGGAATAAACTTGTCCCAGCTAAAACCTTCAGCCATTTTCTCATCATCTTGATCAACGATGCCATAATAAGCTTTCCTGTTTGCATCCTCGATCATTCTTCCATGTGCCGTTTGAGTTTCCTTTTGTTGATGCGGTTGATGAGTGATTTGCTGATAAATGGTCTTCCTATAATAATCATCTTTCCCAGATGACTCCTTTGCTCCTCTCGGCTCCTGATTCTTGCACTCTCTTTTAAAGTGGCCTTTCTCCCTGCAACGAAAACAAACAACTTCAGATTTATCAAATCCTAGATTAGAAAGATTTGCATCCAAGAAATTAGTTCTCCCTGTAACCAATCTAAACTTTTCTGCTCTCCTCAAAACGCTCTCTAAGGCCCATTTAATATCCATCAGTTCTAGCTCCTCTGCATCAATTTGGTCATAATCTTCCTTTGTGAGCATCGGATTACCAATTCTTCCGGCAATCAGCCCTTCATAAGACTCTAATGCAGTGACCAATAATCCCATATGATGCTTTACAACTTCTTCAGAATAATTTTGACCATTTTGAAGATGTAGAGCTACATTGCACTGAATCGAATGCCCATTTCCAGCAGATGCACTTTGAACACTTGGAGGATTTACCGTTGAAAACCCAGTAGTGTTGACTGATCCTTGCTTGCTAGGCGGAGACTGATTTCCAGCACTAAATGCGGTTTGTATCTTTGGACTGGCTTCAGCAGTTTGAATATTTCTTTATAGTACAATTTAATATCTTGTTGATGAGTTGAACTATTCATTCTAGCAATTTTCTGCTGCTCCAAATCCTGTGCCTCCAGCTTCTCGATAAACTGTGCAATAGATAGCCTGCTAAACTGTCCGGAATTCTTCAATATCATCAGATATGTGCCCCATTCCTTTTGCGGTAATGCATCAGCAAGCTTTTCAACCCATTCAGCTGGAGTTTTTGTAATCTTTAACTGTGACATGGTGCGAACAAGATGATAGTATCTCTCAATAAGAGTCTTGGTCGTCTCACCAGGCATACACGTAAACAGCTCAAACTCCTTTTTCAACAAAGCTGCTTTACTTTGTAGCATTTCAGTACTTCCCTCAAATTTCTTTTTAAGAGCTTCCCAGATAGAACAAGCATTTTCATCATGTTGAAGCAACACAAATACATCCTCCTTAACAGCTTGTTGTAGCAAATTGATCATCATTTTTTCTGCTTTGTAACTTTCCCTCTCTTGTTCACTGAATTCAGAAATGATTTTATCAACTCTCATAGCGTTTTGTGGTCTAACATATTCAGTTTCGATGCTCTCCCAAGCTTTTAGATGATTCGCCTGCACCCAATTCTCGAAACGTTTCTTCCATCCATGATAATCTTTAATTCCCATAAGTTTCGGGGGTTTTTGCATTGTTCCGGTTTCATTCTCCATTGTCATGTTCTTAGCAATGTCAGACGGACTAGCAGAGGTTGTAGCAAACGCGTTGTAAAAATCAGTATCCATGTTTCACACTTGTATCACCTGACGATCTCGAATTACCTGATGTACACAAAACAGGAAAAAACACAATCAGTTTAAATGCTATCAAAACAACTGAATCAAACTGATATTTTATGCGAACTGAATCACTCGAACTGATGAATATTCTATTCAAACTGAAGGTTGAAATTGGCAGACTATGAGAACTGAACTTGATCCGAACTGAGATTTCAGTTGTCAAACTGTACGAAGTGCTATGACCCGGATCAATATTCAAACAACCTGACCCTACTCCAAACAACCTAACAAGATTCAAACGAACTGGACCTTTGAATGATTAAACCAGGTGAATTGGTTTTTCGATTTAGTCACACTACACAAATTCTTGAACGATCCATTTAGCTAGTTGACTTTTTGACCACAACAATGAAATACAATCTTTAATAAGAAATCATATGCAAACATGATTCATTCAATTAACACATAACCTATACAAGGGTCACTTTAACATATGGTCTTTTCACGAGATGATGTCAGACACAAAACACACAACAAAATCCTATTTGACCTCACTTTATCATTTTACATGCAACACATGGGCCGAAATTATAATGAGCTGACAATTATCATTGGGCCGTTAAAATTTGTCACATGGATTGGATTAAATGTTGCTGACAATTTATCATTGGGCCGTTTTGTATATATCTTAACATTGATTGGGCCAAAACTATTTATCACATGTACATGAATTGGGCCAATTGTTTATTTATTCGGATTTATTCTCATTAGGCCTCAATATTGTAACGCCAGACAACCATCAAGAGACAATTCAATTTGATTCTTAGTGGGTCCGTGCACTGTATACAATCAGAATCAAACAAAGTATTAAATCGATTTTAATTAGACCTTTTAATCAACAGTGGCCGACAACTTTTATGATCATTTTAATTCTGGTTGGGCCTCTCAATTTACCAATCGGCAGACACCAAGCATTCTCATGCAAATAACAACAAACATCTTTACAATGGCCGACACTTTTAAATCATTTACATGCTCATTGGACCTTAATTCTCGAAAACAATTATTGGGCCTACAACTTTAAGTAACACATTATCTGTATCATATAATGTTGGTCCAATGAGTGTTCATAAAAGCGAATCTTGATTTATGATGACCAAAAAGCCGATCTAATGATGGTCATAAAAGCGGATCTATTGATCTTTTGTGTTGTCAAAAAAGCGAACCTAGGTGTAGGTTTGTCATAAAAGCGAACCTATGTATTGTAGCGACACAAAAGCGAACCTATGATGTCAAATGAGCGGACCAGGTGTCAAAAGAGCGAACCATGTGTCAAATAAACGAACCATTGGAGCGGATCTATCAAATTAAGTGTCACTGGAGCGAACTTGATTGATTTTTGAAGCGGATCTATTCAAAATATGTCCACATGAGCGGACTTGAACTGTTCAAATGAGCGGATCTACCAAATGTTCATAAAAGCGGACCTTAATCGGAGGTTAATTTGGACCATTTTTAGTGTGAATTTTAAGCTCAAACTTTCAGGGATTTGACAATGATCAGTAATCTTCAATTTGTGAATTTTTGAGCGAATTCCGACCGTAAAATCTCGTTTTGAGGAAGAAAGTAGGTGTAGAAGTAAGAATTTTAGATGAAATCCAGCAAATATCTATAGAACTCCTCCTCTTGAAACTCTGATACCACTTGTAGGATCGTGTTTTGACCCGAACGAGTCTATCAGAGGAGTTTTGATCAGATACAGGTGCGGAAAACAAGTACCTGATGTAGAAACAGCTAGATCTTCACTTAAATCACTTTTCTGATTGATATTACAACGTTTACATTCAAATCTCACACCGGCAGCACCTCGGTATGGAAATCAAGAAGGTTACAAATGAGATCCGCTTATGAGGTATATATAGTACAGGTAGGTCCCCACATACGGGCATGTCCGTATAAGCGGACCTGACAAATAAGCGGACCTACTATGTTCGTATAAGCGGACCTACCAGTTTAAACCTATATGCCATCCTATTTTCTCGTAAAACGTGCCCTAATCTATACAATACAATGTATAACATGATCCAAGACGAAATCAACAGATGTAGTGCACCAACTAGGATGGTTCAGTCGGGGAGCACACGAGCGTAGGAAGAGAATGAGGAAATTGCAGCAGCAACGGGCTTTAGCAGCAGCAATATAGGGAAATGAATGCCCAGACTCAAGACATACTCAATAGGCGATTAGCTAACTTTCACATATTAGCTACCACAGTCGCAGACCCAAACTTAGAACAAATCATTGCAGCACAGCCGCTACCACTGTTCCTAACTCAACCCATGGAAATATAACCTAACCCAGTAGACCAGATTCCCAAACCCGCCTTCGACCCAAATGAAATCCCTAGAGTCCCAGCACCAAAGCCGCTAGCATATGACCCATGGAATGACGAACATAGGAATTATCGAGAACTTTACCCACCGGAGGAACCTATACCCAACCCTGTAGCACCATACCCCAACCTTAACCCTCTAGATCCATTCCGGGTTGCCGATCAGTATGTTCGGGAAATACTAGAAAACCCATACCCATATGGAGAACCCGTACCACTATACCCGGAACCAATACCAGCACCACCACCACCCATGAGTACCGAAAACGTGAAGGAACTCTGCACGTTTGGTGAGGAGTTATTAGATGAAGGTGAAAGAATAAGGCAGATAGGGGAGAGGCTCGTTTGGAAGTACGACAAGCGCAATATGCAATACTAGATGAACCCCTAGTAATAGTCATAATATATATATATATATATATATATATATATATATATATATATATATATATATATATATATATATATATATATATATATATATATATATATATATATATATATATATATATGCGGGTAGTTGAAAAAAAAATTCAACTAAACATAGGTAACCTAAATATTTACTGATGCAAAACTAGTAGTATAATTTCAATTCCAGTTACAACTTGTAATATATATGAAATAGAGTAAATGTCACAATGCACGACAATTTTGATCAATGTGTTTGTTTGTGTGATTGTTCGCATTAAATATTGTTCTGTGATATTAATATTTGGTAAATGTTTATAATCCAGATGGACAACGAAGTGAATCAAGAAAACCCGAATAATGATAATAACGGGAACCAATGAGATAATAGTGCCATCCAACACATAGTGGCACAAGGGATTATAGACGCTATGTCATATATTATCAAAACGGTTAAGGAAGCGGAAAATAATAAAACTAACAGTGGAAGTAAATGACCACCTACTGAACCCAGTCACAGCGTAAACAATGGACCACTACTTCAATTGCCTATTCCAAAAAGAAGAAGAACCATGTCTTATGTTTATTCTTACAAAGAATTCTGGTCTTGTAAACCAATGGAATTCTTGGGAAATGAAAGAGCCATTGCAGCTCTACATTGGATAGAAAAGACTGAGGCAGTCTTAAAAATAAGCCAATGTGCCGAAGAAGATAAAATCATGTTTGCTTCCAATCTTTTTAAGAATGCAGCTCTAGAATGGTGGAACACTATTCTCCGGTCTAGGGGAAGTGACAGAGTCGATAATGTGGAATGGACTGAGTTTAAGAATATGGTTGAAAGAAAATTATGTCCTCCCAATGAAAAAGAACAAATTGCTAATAAGTTCTTAAACCTTAGAATGACTGGAGTAGACTGTAAGGGTTACACTACCATATTCTTTGAATATGCTAGAATAGTGCCAACCCAAGCTTCACCAGAACCAGTATTAATCTCCCGTTACATCTGGGGGTTAATCAGTGAGATTAGACATGTAGTCAAGGCAGCTAGACAACAAACCATAGAAGAAGCTGTAGAACTAGCCAATCCCTTGACTGATGAACTAGTACGTACGCAAGAAGAGAACTAGAGTAATATGGATGACGAAACTAGGGGGAGCTGAGGTAGGAGCCATATTGAAATCAAAAGGAAAGCGCCATATCATGGAGGAGGTGATGGCCGATGACACTAATGTTGATGATCTTCTAGATGATATTCCAAAATATATGGAGAACAAGATTCTAACCAATTCTGAGGGTGCAAGCACACCCGGATCAATGGGTGCCGATAGGTAGTGTAGCTTCGTGGAACATCAGGGGGTTGAACCGCTCCCTCGAATAGAAGGAGGTTCGTCAGGTAATTGTAGATAATCATGTTCAGGTGTGCGCTATCATGGAGACTCATGTTGACATGTCAAATGTATCCAAGGTCTGTCAGAAAGTGTTCAGTTCGTGGTTTTGGACAACGAATGCTAGGTGTTGTTTAAAAGGTACGCGAATCATGCTTGGGTGGGATCCTAATGTGGTTGATGTTATGGTTCTCTCGGAAACTGATCAGGTAATTCACATGCAACTGATGTTTAAACTCGATAAAAAGTCTCTATTTTGCACGTTTGTCTATGCGGATAACCATTATAGAAATAGAAGGGATTTATGGAACAACTTGTGTGGTCATAGCTCGTTCATGACAGACAAGCCATGGGTAATTATGGGGGACTTCAATGCCTCATTATTTCATGATAACTCGAGTACCGGTTCGTCCAGTTTTAGCATCGGATCGCGTGAATTTAGGGAATGTGTTAATGCTATTGAAGTGTTCGATGTTAATAGCACCGGATTACATTACACATGGATGAATATCCAGCAACGAGGCGATACTGTTTTTAAAAAATTGGACGGAATTATGTGTAACATAAACTATGTTAATGATTTTCCTAATGCGGGAGCTTATTTCCATCCGTTTCGGGTCTCGGATCACGCCCCTTGCATCTTGAAGTTGTTGAGTGTTGCAAAAGATAAACCAAGACCGTTTAAATTTGTAAATTTAATAGCCGAGAAGCATGGTTTTCTGGAAGAAATAAATCAGATATTGAGCAAAGAGATTCCAGGATTTCGTATGTACCAAGTTGTTATGAAGCTTAAGTTACTTAAAACCCCGTTACGAAAACTATTCTTTCAACAAGGAAATTTGCATGAGAATGTAAAGAAAACGAGGAAGGAACTAGATGACTGGCAGGTTGTTCTCGATCAGGATCTAGCAAATGAGGATGTGCTTGCGAAACATATTATTATTCTCCAAAGATACAAGGAGGCAATCCACGATGAAGCCGTATTTTTACAACAAAAATCGAAAGTTGATTGGTTAACTCTTGGGGACTCGAACACGAAATACTTCCATAACGTTGTGAAAGCCAAGAACCACAGAAGCCAAATTCTGTTGATTCGTGATACTGGTGGAACCTTACACGAAGGGGGGGCAGCAGCAAAAGCATTGGTTGATCATTTTTCGAATTTTTTTGGGAGTGTGAGCCAGGTTGTTCTTAGGCCAGATATGGATCTTTTTCGGAAAAAGTTGTCTTTGGTGAAAGCGAATAATATGATAAGTTTAGTGACTGATGATGAGATAAAAGATGCTATGTTCTCAATTGCGGGAAATAAGGCACCAGGGCTGGATGGATATACCTCTGTCTTCATTAAAAAAGCGTGGGATGTTGTTGGAAAGGATGTCTGTTTAGCGGTTAAAGAGTTTTTCGAGAATGGGAAGTTTCTAAATCAGCTAAATCACATGGTAATCTCTCTAATCCCGAAGGTAAAGAATCCAGATTCTGTAATGGTTTATAGGCCTATATCTTACTGTAACACTCTTTACAAGTGTATAAGTAAGATTATCACTACTCGTATTAAAGAGGGCCTAGGAGATATTGTGAACATTAACCAGTCAGCTTTTATCCCGGGTAGGAAGATTTCTGATAATATCCTCCTAACCCAGGAATTAATGCACAATTACCATCTTAACCATGGTCCACCGAGATGTGCGTTTAAAGTTGATATACAGAAGGCATATGATACTGTTGATTGGGGTTTCATGGATAATATTTTACGTGGGTTTGGTTTTCACCAAAGGATGATCAAATGGGTTATGGCGTGTGTTACTTCTACTACGTTATCTGTATCCATAAACGGGAATCTTCATGGGTATTTTAAGGGGAAGCGGGGTTTACGCCAGGGGGATCCTATGTCTCCTTATCTTTTTACATTGGTAATGGAGGTCCTTACGTTGATTCTTCAAAAACAAGTTGATGTTACTGCTGATTTTAGATTCCACCATAAATGTGAAGAGCAAAGATGTTTTGCAGGTGATTTATTCTTGTTTGCTCGTGGTGACCCTAATTCAGCTGCTGTTATTCTAGCGTCACTAAATCTTTTCAAGAATATGTCGGGGTTGGTTCCTAGCATGACGAAGAACACTGTGTTCTTTGGAGGTATTTCGAATTATGTTAAAGATCAAATCCGGAATATCATGCAGTTCGACGAAGGCGTTCTACCTATTACGTATCTTGGCGTTCCTCTCATCTCCTCTAGATTGAATTATTCTGATTGTAAAAAGCTGGTTGATAACTTGGAATCTCGAATCACGGATTGGAAAGCAAAAAGCTTGTCTTTCGCAGGTCGTCTTCAGCTTATTAAATCAGTGTTATCGGAGTCGCGTGAAATGGAGTCGCGTATGTTTGCCAAAGGAAGAAGGTGGTTTGGGGATCCAGAGAATTTCTGATATGAATAACGCGCTTATGGTTGCTCATATTTGGAGTCTCTTGACTCATAGGGAGTCCTTATGGGTTAAATGGGTGCATTCGTATCGTATCCGTGATAGAAGCTTTTGGGATGTGCCTGTTCGGAATAACATTACGTGGGGTTGGCGAAAGATGCTTCAACTCCGAACACTTATACGGCAACACATTTGGATTAAGCTGGGTAATGGAGCTAACACTCTAGTCTGGTTTGATACATGGGATACAGTTTGTCCTTTGAACCTCTTTATTACACCGAGAATGATATCTAATGCGGGGTTTGATATGCGGGTCAAGGTTGCGGATGTGGTTCCGAATGGTGTGTGGGGTTGGCCGAACGCATGGGTTACCAGATTTCCGATTCTGCAACAATTATCTAATGTAACATTAGATCCTCATGTGCAAGATAGGACTATTTGGCGATCTACAGATGGTAAAGACATGGAGTATAGCACCTATGGAGTGTGGAATGATATGGGGCAGGTTCAGGAACGGGTTGCTTGGGATCGTATAGTGTGGTTTCCTCAGGCTATCCCTCGGCACTCTTTTCTCATGTGGCTTATAGTTTACAAGAAACTAAAAACTCAGGATGTTATGTGCAAGTGGCGATCGTCAGATAATGCAAATTATAACCTTTTGTGTTGTTCGTTATGTACATCGGGACCAGACTCGCATGAACACCTCTTTTTTGAGTGCGATTTTGCATCTTAAGTATGGTATGGGGTTCGTGAGAAGGCGGATATGAAAGCAATAGGGGAGAAGTGGGACGACATTATGGATCATTTACTGCAACATGCGGAGTCAAAACATGCCTCTCACATCATTGGCAAGTTAGTGGTGGCGGCGTCGGCTTAATTTATTTGGCAAGAACGAAATAACAGATTGTTCTCTTCGAATAAAAGGAGTGCAGCTCAAGTGATGGAGGTGATTCTTATGACCGTTAGAATGAAATTACACACAATGAAGTTTAGAAGAACAAGTAACGTGTCGCAAGTTTTGAGCGACTGGAGTCTCCCTCGTGAGTTACTGATGGACCAAGATGAATGTGGCTGATTTCTTAGTGCACGTGGTTATAGCCATGTGGCTCTTATTTTGTCGTTTATGACTTGTTTTGCTTGTCTTTGCATATGTTTTTTGTTTTGTCTATTGACGAGTGTACTCTAGCAATGGCATGTCATTCTAGAGAATTGAGGTGTACTCTATTCCTCACTTTTATTTTTTTGGTTGATGAATGAAATTTAACCGGGGTAACCCTTTACCCCCCAAAAAAAAAAAGAAGAGAACTAGAGAAAGAACCTAGCTCAAAAGCTTACCCAAGAATCTCGCTACGGTAATTCCAACCGTGGTAAAAACATAGGTTCTACCTCCGCACCTTACTGTAAGGCCTGTAAGAAGAAGCATTCAGGAAAATGTTCTACATACTACAATTTCTACAAGATACCGGGACACAGGAAGAAGACTGTAGGAAGAAACCCAGTAATGGAATCTGCTTCAATTGTGGAGAAAAGGGGCATATCAAGCCTAACTGTCCAAAACTAGCTCCAGCCATGAACAACAAGACTACCAAGAATGCTAGAGCATTTTTTCTGACTGCAGAAGAAGCTAAGATGATTCCGGATGTGATTGCCGGTACATTTTTAGTTAATGATATTTTTGCTAAATTATTATTTGACTCGGGTGGGAACCAAAGTTTTATTAATACTTCATTTTGCAAACATCTCAATCAACCATTAACTAAACTCCAACAAGAATGCCTGGTAGAAACCGCAAATGGAGAATCCATTAAGATTACTGAAATCCGGTAGGGAGCAAGAATAGAAATTTTAAACCATAATTTTGTTGCTAATCTTTACCCAATGAATCTGGCTGGATTTGATATTGTATTAGGAATGGATTGGTTAATAGCCAATAAAGCCAGTATTCTATGTGATCAAAAGTCAATACATGTAAATTCACCAAAGGGTGAAAAGATCATAATTAAGGGAGATAAGCCATGTAGGTCCACAAAATTCATCAATGTGATGAAAACAACAAGTTGTGCAAGGAAAGGATCCCTAGTGTATATGATTTCCATAATCATTAACACTAAAGGAAAAGAATTGACAGATATTCCTGTAGTATCTCAATTCTCAGATGCGTTTCCAGAGGAATTACCAGGACTACCGCCAGACAGGGAAGTCGAATTCAGAATTCACCTGCTACAAGGAACAACACCTATTGCCAAGGCACCTTACCGTTTGGCACCCGCAGAGATGCAAGAACTAAAGAAACAGTTAGATGAACTTCTGGAGAAAGGATTCATACAGCCTAGCTCATCACCATGGGGAGCACCAATCTTGTTTGTCATGAAGAAAGACGGATCAATGCGTATGTGCATTGATTACCGAGAACTCAATAAAGCCACGATTAAAAATCGGTACCCATTACCGAGAATCGATGATTTGTTTGATCAATTGCAAGGAGCTCGATTCTTTTCTAAAATCGATTTACACTCAGGATATCATCAATTGAATGTACAGGAAGAGGACATTCCTAAAACTGCTTTTAGAACAAGGTATGGCCATTATGAATTTACCATCATGCCATTTGGTCTAACCAATGCCCCAGCTGCATTTATGGACATGATGAACAGAATATGTAAACTATATCTGGATAAATTCATAATTGTCTTTATAGATGATATTCTCATTTACTCTAAGAGTAAAGAGGAACATGCAGTGCATCTGCATGCATTCCTTACATTATTGAGAAAAGAAAAGCTTTACGCTAAATTCTCAAAATGTGAGTTTTGGTTAGAAGAAGTGCAATTCCTTGGACATTTAGTTAATCGTGAAGGAATTCATGTAGATCCCACAACGATCGAGGCAATTACTAAATGGAAAGTCCCTGAATCACCAACGGAGGTGAGAAGTTTTCTAGGATTGGCCGGTTATTATAGACGGTTTATCCGAGATTTTTCTAGAATAGCCATTCCTTTAACAAAACTGACCTGTAAATCAGTTAAGTTTGAATGGGGACCAAAATAAGAAGAAGCCTTTAGAATTCTTAAGCAAAGATTAACCAACGCACCCATACTAGCATTACCAGAAGGAACTGAAGATTTTGTAGTCTATTGTGACACTTCTAAATTAGGTTATGAATGTGTGTTGATGCAACGTGAAAAGGTTATAGCCTATGCCTCTAGACAACTTAAGAATCATGAAGAAAATTATACAACCCATGATCTAGAATTAGGAGCCATAATTTTTGCCCTTAAAATTTGGAGACAATATCTTTACGGTAGTAAGTTTACCATTTTCACCGATTATAAGAGTTTAAGATATGTTTTTGGGAAAAAGGAGTGAAATATGAGACATAAACGCTGGATGGAAATTCTTAGTGACTATGATTGTAATATCTAGTATCATGCAGGAAAGGCTAATGTATCACCAAAAACCTAAAAGAGTACGTTCAGTCAAATTAAACCTGTAGATAGATTTAAATGTGACATTTGTGCCTCCACGACCATCAAACAAATACCAAATCAATGAAATATTGTGTTTCATACTTGGGATTTGTATAAATATGTGTATCAATTGCACATATCAATTCTCGTTCGATTTCGAGCTCTAAATCGCTTTTTGGAAAGTTTTACGCGAACTGATGCGTAAACATAATCAGTTTAATGCGACAAACACTCTGTAATAGTGACATGGGCTTAACATACCTTAAATAACCTTTACATAACTTAGAAATAAGTTTTGGAGGGTTTGGTGTGTCAAAATCAAGTTTATTCGCTTATAGGGACTAATTTCGACAAACTGCGAACGTATGCTGATTCGTACTGTAACGAACATCCCGAAACATGATCATAAGTTAAACATGCCCTAAATATCCTTTACATAGCTTAGAAATAGGCTTTGAGGTGTTTGGTGCGCAAAAATAAACTTATTTGATCAATAGGGACTAAAAGCGTCAAAAAGTGCATAAGTTTGCATTTTCGCGCATATCTTACGTTCTGAATATATCCGGACATCCAAAAATTTATGTAATCATTAAAATATTTTTATTTAGTGATTGGCATGATAAAATTCCATTCGTTGCGTAATTTGAATCGTTTTTTGCGTCCGTTCGTGTTTCATCGTAATTAACCGAACATCGCAACCGTACGACCAAACGAACCAATGTCCGACATATTTTTGAGCATATTTTAAGTCCCCTATACTTTAACCTCATTTTAGGGCCTTGAAATAGGGTTAACGGGGCTTAAATGTGTCGAAAAAGCATCGAAAACCATGTTTTACTCATTCAGGGACCAAAACTGACATTTTCTGAAAGTCAGCTCAGGAGGGGCGCGTAAGATGAGCCCATCTCTTACACGCGGCGCGAGAGCTGCCCAGATCTGCAAAAATCAGTTTTCTCAATCAGCAGCTGGTTTCTGGGTTTTCTTCATGGTTTTTAAACTCTTTGAGCTTGTTTTGGGCACCCATAGTATGTTAATTCAGTGGGCACACGTGGAGGGCCAAGATTAAAGCTCGTAAATCGAGGAACGATCCTAATGGTGGTCCAAACTCTATAAATACCCACCTTGAATTCTTGCATTCTTCACACTTGATTCATTTCTGCTCTAAGTTGGGGTTTCCACACTCCATACCTAAGCAACTTGAATAAAATCTCCATTGCTTGGACCTTTTGTAAGTTTCTTTCATGCTTTTATGTGTTTTTAAGCGTGAAAGTCAAACAATGTTTGACTTTCTGCTTTGACCAGTCTTCGGTCAACATGAAGTTCGTTTGAACTTCGCAACGTGAGCGTAATCACGATGGTTATAGTCCCTTGTGACTATACCTATTGATTACCACGTTGTTTAGGCATAGTGACGAGTCATAGTTTCGGTCAAAATGCGTGTTTATGCGTATTTTGCAACCAAACTATTCTTGGGTATCAAAACCCTTTGTTTTGATATCAAACTTGTTTTCTAAATTCGTTAAACATGTTTTAACGTGTTTAGCTCATCACTTTTAGTTTAGCGCTTATATAGGGTCATAGGATAAGCGGTCTAAACAACCGCTTAGACTTTCGAACCCGACCCGTTTGGTCGATCATTAGGATCCGACCAAACATGTTTTGTGACAATAGTTGTATAGGGAATAACCTTCCGAGGTTATACCTTATGGTCACTTCGTTTAGTTAGTTGTATGATAGGTAATTATATGCCTTAGGAAAATGACCAAAATGCCCTTTTTACGCATAAATTCATCTTAAGCATATGTAACCTAAATTTTTATATCTAAACTGATTAGGTAACATTATTAGACATGTTAAGGCATATAATACTTATCGTAGGACTAGTTAGGCGGTCCGAACGCGTTTCACACGAACGACGCGTTAAAGTAGCGTAAGCTACCTAAACGAGTCGTAATGGGTCGTAAGCACTTAGGTTAGGTTTTGATTTAGTATGTAGGCTTTGTTAAAACATGTCATGTGAGTTCCAATACCCATTTGGTTTACGAAATCTCATCCTATCCGATCTTCCAATTTAGGTCCGATCTGTTAACATAGTTACTTATATACGGTGCCGATTGATTTCCGTGATCCCTCTAGCTTTGCTTGGTTGTTATTCAAGAGTTCTAAGTATTCTCAAGTGAGTACATAGTTCCCCTATTTTGCTGTTTTTGATTATTTTGGGGTGATTCATATGTGTTAAATGATTTCGATGTTTTTAACGATAGTTTCAAAAATGATTAACATAGTTTATATTAAATTAATAACGATTTCGATAATGTGAATAAACTTGATGGACGTATTTACATAACGAATAACATTCATTAGTTTTGGCCGAACCGACCAGTATTAGGTTACGGTACCATAGGATCTGACAAATCCCGTTATCAGACTGCACCCATGGTTATGTGTGGGGGTTATGTGGGTAACGATTGAATCTGTGATTGTTAATTTACCCTTTGGTGGTTTATTAATGCGAGATTGGCGATAGGCGAGTTGAGAAGGTTTGGATGTTATTAGCGAGGCGACCAAAAGTAGTTTTCACAATTAAAACGAGAATGATTTAAACGACCGAAACGATTTTAACGAGTTAAACGAATTGGATTAACGATTGGTTTTTGGGTTGTGATTAGATAATGGGACGGGCGTGATATGATAAAAGCATGGTAGATACCCCGCTGGTACTTCTTATATGTAAGTGATTTTATCATATTATATTCCGTGGCATTATTTAGTTCACAAGGGTAATCGATGTCACATAACGATGTTTTCTAAATGATATAAACCATACGAGATTTATTAACGAGATGATTTACAATTTGGTTTTCTTAAATAAATGTTTTAGGTTAAGAATCATGGCTACGAGATTTTATATGTTATAACCAACTTGATTTGAGTTGGTTAATTATGTCGCAATACTGTACACTTTTCAAAACAAGGTTTTTACTTTTGACTCTTGTAGTCTAATGAGGTATTGGAACATGTAAACTAGCCATGAATCCGACACTCTCATAAAACCTATGTGCTTGCCAGCATTTCCTTGCTGACTTTGTTTTTACATATGTTTCAGGTGTTGTTGAATGATGTTGATTGCTAGGATGCATGCTCACTTAGGACAGGACGAGGCCTTAGCGACTTAATAACAATGATAGACTATGTTTAACTTGTTTGTTTAAATTTCAAGACAATGTAAATGTTTAATATTTAATAAAACGAATGTTTTTGAATCCATGGTGTGAAACAATGATTCTACCACAACACTCACCGACGTTTCTGCCGCGGTTTCGTTGTTTTAACAAGGTCGGGGTGTGACAGAAAAGTTGGTATCAGAGCTCATTGTTATAGGGAATTAGGTTATTAGTAATGCTTTGACCTAGTCTATAACCTTCCTAGGACCCTAACACAAGATTCTTGTGTTTAGATCTTAAAACAATACCGTCACGAATCCTTAGGTGACAACCACAACAAGAACACAAATTTCAAATCCGCTTTGAAAACCAATCATCTGTTTTAGGATGATTTATTATAAGGTTTTGAACCTTTAAAGTTTTAAAAATCTCGTCAAAGTTGGGTCTTATAATGTGAACACGTGCAATCTGGAAGGGTGGATGCTTGTACTCTGAGTTTTCTGTCTAAGGCTAGAATGTTCGTACAAATCCACATAATCTGACCAGTCATTCTTACCTGGGAACTCTTGGGGTGAGTGTCCACTTATAGGCTAAAGCATGTCTTTGCGATACATTAATATGACTCATTTGCTTTGATTAATCACCGTCTCATTTGTTTACCTTAGGTAACAAACAAAAGATCACAATTTTTATGTGTTGTCATTCTGTTTTGATTATCCGGTAATATTTCACTTGTTTCCTCCTATGTCTTCCATTTCCTTTAGAATCTCTCTTCATCGCAGCAACACTCAAAGGTACGAGCAGGCTACCAAAATTGCCCAACGAATAGGAGTAGTAATCCAGAAAACTGCTGAATTGGCTGTCGCCATGTCTCGTCTCAAGGATGAAACCACCCAAGAAACACCGAAGGAAACAGAAGCCAAGCCTTCACAAAAATCGAAGAAACGTAAGCTTCAAAGAATCCCGCAACGGTTGCACCAAATCAAGCAGGACCTAGCCAAGTGGCAACACCACCAGCCAAGAAGCCGTACTTGGGAACTGCTCCTTAGTGCGATCAATGCAACCTTCATCATCCGAATCAGATACCATGCCGCAAATGTACCCATTGTGGACGATGGGGACATTTGGTTAATGTGTGTCGCTTTGCTATCCAAAACAAAGCTGTTGCAAATCCTGACGTTGCTCAACCTCCTGCAAGGAAACCTTATACCGGTACTGCACCGATATGCAACAAATGTAATGCACCTCACCTAGCTTACCTTCAGTGTCGTCTGTGTGCATCATGTGGGCGAGTCGATCACTTGGCAAATGCATGTCTTTTCAACCCAAGCCAAGGTGGTCCAAACCAACCCTAAGTCAACCTTGCTCAAGCTCGTTTTCCTCCTGGTACTTGCTACACCTATGGCGAGATAGGTTATCTCAGGAACAAAAGCCCAAAGATTTTCATTGCAAATCTGACCCACGGATGAGCATTTGATTGATTAAAAGGAGCTGCTGCTTTGAATAATTTGAATCTTATGCTTTTGTTTCTTTTGTTGAACTCTGAAACAATGTGTTTAGTTTATAAATAAATCATTGTTCGCAATTCTGATATATAAGTGTAGTTACATGTGTGTATGGCATTTCCCTATGATACGTACATCAAAGAACTATGTTCATTAAACAAACTACGCTTGTGTTCCTCCCTTTCAAGTGATTGCTCATGATTTCCTCGAAAATTCTAAGTACTCGTTTCATTCTAAGAAAGAAATGAAGTATAGAATGTAAGTGACAATTTTAGACGATTACTCAAAATGTCATTTTAAATCCTTGGTTTGATAACTAAGGGTATTCTTCGATCTCATACCCATATCATTACATTCTAATTTTTATAACAACATACATAGTATATGTTTTTCAAAACACAACCTTCAAGATTTCAACATATTTCATATAATTTGAAAGCGATTTTAACACAATGTATTTATTTAATATATCAAGTGCATGATTTCAAAAGCATTATCCACATTTTCAAAAACCTTATACAAAACCCATCTCGCATGATTTTAAAACATTTTATAAACATATTTACCTAATACATCTACCGTATGATTTCAAAAGTATTATGTAAGGTTTCAAAATCATTTAAACCCATTTCTAAAGAACCCCATGCATAATTTTCAAAAAACATTCTACTCGTATGATTGACTTAACATACGTAGTACCCAACCTCCCAATTCTGCTTCATATGTCGCCTTGGCAAATCTAGCGCCTCAACTTCATGAGCATTCTACCTCGTGTATCGACTTAAGCACGTCTAGTGCAAGGTTTCGAAGCATCTCCCGCTATTCAAATTCCAAAATCCATATAGGATCTTCTTATCTTCACAATTGGATCCTTGTGGATGATTATCGCTCAAATCGGAGCCCTTGATTGGATTCTTTGTACGCTTTAATACGTACATTACGATCCAATAAGGACAAAGCCGAATTCCTATTAAGATCTTCCTATCTTCATAGTTAAGATTCTTGAAAATGTTTAAAGTGCCAAATAAAGTCCACGGATTGGAATCCTAGTGTGCTTTAAATACCCATGTCCAAAGATAACAAATTAAAGTTCAAGCTAAACAATTATGTGATTATATGTTTATGTGTTTTCTTTTATGTTTTTGTGTGATTCGAATTTTCATTATCCAAATCCTCGTAGAATCTTCCATATATTCGTATGAGGGATTCATAGTAGGATATCCAAAGGTACTACCTCAAATCCTAAATGGGCTTCTACGTAATAGTTAAGACCCATGGATTATATAGTACCATTCCATAGTTCAAAAGAGACCCCTCGAGTGGTCTAGTCAAAAAGATTGATTCAAATCTGGCTGGGAATGTCATGTGATGATATAGCTGAAAAGACTCCTTGGTGGTCTATCTAAAAAGATCATTTGTTGATTTAATTAAAAGGACCCTATGATGGTCTAGTCACACTCATCACAGGTTTGACTTTCTTCCCCTACACATTATAAAATGCACTGTGTGGACTATGCAAGGAATTACGTAATTATGGATGCATACATAATTATATAATTCAGTGCACGGAAACCACAGTAAGATTTACCATGTGTAAGAACCGATAGTGGCAACAATAACGAAATGTGAAAAATTTAATGGAGGTAGGGTGGACGCACCAATGGCGCTTCATATACTTGTATATAAGTGTCCCTCTTACATTGCAAGCATGATGTTATTTAAAGTTACTAGAATTTCAAAACCCTAACCAGTGTTGTTTTATCTTTTCGACTTCATGTTTCGAGCTTTCACAAGTTTCCTCTAAATAAATTTCGGGACGAAATTTCCTGAAGTAGGGGAGACTGTGACATCTGTGCCTCCACGACCATCAAAAAAATACCAAATCAATGAAATATTGTGTTTCATACTTGGGATTTGTATAAATATGTGTATCATTTGCACATATCAATTCTCGTTCGATTTCGAGCTCTAAATCGCTTTCTAGAAAGTTATAGGCGAACTGACGTGTAAACGTAATCAGTTTAACGCGACAAACACTCCGGAACAGTGACATGGGCTTAACATACCTTAAATAACCTTTACATAACTTAGAAATAAGTTTTGGAGGGTTTGGTGTGTCGAAATCAAGTTTATTTGCTTACAGGGACTAATTTCGACAAACTGCGAAAGTATGCCGATTCGTACTGTAACGAACATTCCAGAACATGATCATAAGTTAAACAGGCCCTAAATATCCTTTACATAGCTAAGAAATAGGTTTGAGGTGTTTGGTGCGCAAAAATAAACTTATTTGATCAACACGGACTAAAAGCGTCAAAAAGTGCATAAGTTTGCATTTTCGAGCATATCTTACGTTCTGAAAATATCCGAACATCCGAAACTTTATGTAATCATTAAAATATTTTATTTTAGTGATTGGCATGATAAAATTCCATTCATCGTGTAATTTGGTCGTTTTTCGCGTCCGTTCGTGTTTCGTCGTAATTAACCAAACAACGCAACCGTACGACAAAACGAACCGACATCCGACATATTTTTGAGCATATTTTAAGTTCCCTATACTTTAACTTCATTTTAAGGCCTTGAAATGGGGTTAACACGCTTTAATGTGCCGAAAATCATCGAAAACCATGTTTTACACATTCATGGACCAAAACTGATATTTTCAGAAAGTTAGCTCAGGAGGGGCGCATAAGATGAGCCCATCTCTTACGCGGGGCGCGAGAGCTGCCCAGATCTGCAAAAATCAGTTTTCTCAATCAGCAGCTGGTTTCTGGGTTTTTCTTCATGGTTTTTCAACTCTATGGGCTTCTTTTGGGCACCCATAGTATGTTAATTTAGTGGGCACACATGGAGGGCCAAGATTGAAGCTCGTAAATCGAGGAACGATCCTAACGGTGGTCCAAACTCTATAAATACCCACCTTGAATTCTTGCATTCTTCACACTCGATTCATTTCTACTCTAAGTTGGGGTTTCCACACTCCATTCCTGAGCAACTTGAATCAAATCTCCATTGCTTGGACCTTTTGTAAGTTTCTTTCATGCATTTATGTGTTTTTAAGCATGAAAGTCAAACAATGTTTGACTTTCTGCTTTGACCAGTCTTCGGTCGACACGAAGTTCGTTTGAACTTCGCAACGTGAGCGTAATCACGATGGTTATTGTCCCTTGTGACTATAACTACTGATTACTACGTTGTTTAGGCATAGTGACGAGTCATAGTTTTGGTCAAAATGCGCGTTTATGCGTATTTTGCAGCCAAACTATTCTTGGGTATCAAAACCCTTTGTTTTAATATCAAACTTGTTTTCTAAATTCGTTAAACATGTTTTAACGTGTTTAGCTCGTCACTTTTAGTTTAGTGCTTATAGGGGAAGGTTCATTTGAGAAGAAATTTACTGTGAGAAGAAAAAGAAGAAAGGACATATTAGTAAAATGTTATTTCATTTATAACTCACACCATTAATTTTTCTCTCTTTAATTAATTAGTCAAGTAAACATTAATTATCCTACATATAATCTACAAAACCTACACATATCAAAATTTTCTTACATATACCCTACACATTATAGAATTTTATCCTACACAGTCGGAATTTATCCTACACACCTCGAAATATATCCTACAGAACTCGTAATTTATCCTACACAACTAGTGATTTATTCTACACTTTAAATTAAGTTGTTTTTTTAATTTGTAAAAAAAATATATATTTTGAAAAGGAGTTACAAATTTAATTTAGCTAGTTATTAAAGGGGAAGAATACAAATTAATGATTTATGTAAGTTTACCAATATACCCTTATATTAAAATTAAATACAAATATTAAATGAAGTAAAATGAAACATTCTTATTGGTTGAAACTTCTTCTTTTTTCTTCTTACAAAAAAATTCTTCTCATTTGAACTCTCCACAGTGCTTATATAGGGTCATAAGATAAGCGGTCTAAACAACCGCTTAGACTTTCGAACCCGGCCCGTTTGGTCGATCATTAGGATCCGACCAAACATGTTTTGTGACCATAGTTGTATAGGGAATAACCTTCCGAGGTTATACCTTATGGTCACTTGGTTTAGTTAGTTGTATGATAGGTAATTTATATGCCTTAGGAAAATGACCAAAATGCCCTTTTTACGTATAAATTCATCTTAAGCATATGTAACCTAAATTTTTATATCTAAACTGATTAGGTAACATTATTAGACATGTTAAGGCATATAATACTTATCGTAGGACTAGTTAGGCGGTCCGAACGCGTTTCACACGAACGACGCGTTAAAGTAGCGTAAGCTACCTAAACGAGTCGTAATGGGTCGTAAGCACTTAGGTTAGGTTTTGATTTAGTATGTAGGCTTTGTTAAAACATGTCATGTGATTTCCAATACCCATTTGGTTTACAAAATCTCATCCTATCCGATCTTCCAATTTAGGTCCGATCTGTTAACATAGTTACTTATATACGGTGCCGATTGATTTCCGTGATCTCTCTAGCTTTGGTTGGTTTTCATTCAAGACTACTAAGCATTCTCAAGTGAGTACATAGTTCCCCTATTTTACTGTTTTCGATTGTTTTGGGGTGATTCATATGTGTTAAATGATTTCGATGTTTTTAACCATGGTTTCAAAAATGATTAAAATGGTTTATATTAAATTAATAACGATTTCGATAATGTAAATAAACTTGTTGGACGTGATTACATAACGAATAACATTCATTAGTTTTGGGCGAACCGACCAGTATTAGGTTATGGTACCATAGGATCTGACAAATCCCGTTATCAGACTGCACCCATGGTTATGTGTGGGGGTTATGTGGGTAACGACTGAATCTGTGATTGTTAAGTTACCCTTTGGTGGTTTATTAATGCGAGATTGGCGATAGGCGAGTTGCGAAGGTTTGGATGTTATTAGCGAGGCGACCAAAAGTAGTTTTCACAATTAAAACGAGAATGATGTAAACGATTGAAACAATTTTAACGAGTTAAACGAATAGGATTAACGATTCGTTTTCGGGTTGTGATTAGATAATGGGACGGGTGTGATATGATAAAAGTATGGTAGATACGCCGCTGGTACTTCATATATATAAGTGCTTTTATCATATTATATTCCGTGGCATTATTTAGTTCACATGGGTAAACGATTTTAAAACGATGTTTTCTAAATGATATAAAGTATACGAGATTTATTATCGAGATGATTTACAATTTGGTTTTCTTAAATAAGTGTTTTGGGTTAAGAATCATGGCTACGAGATTTTATAAGTTATAACCAACTTGATTTGAGGTGATTAATTATGTTGCAATACTATACACTTTTCAAAACAAGGTTTTTACTTTTGACTCTTGTAGTCTAATGAGGTATTGCAACATGTAAACTAGCCATGAATCCAACACTCTCATAAAACCTATGTGCTTGCCAGCATTTCTTTGCTGACATTGTTTTTACATATGTTTCAGGTGTTGTTGAATGATCTTGATTGCTAGGATGCATGCTCACTTAGGACAGGAGGAGGCCTTAGCGACTTAATAACAATGATAGACTATGTTTAATTGGTTGTTTAAATTTCAAGACAATGTAAATGTTTAATATTTAATAAAACGAAACTTTTTGAATCCATGGTTGTCATACAATGATTCTGCCACAACACTCCCCGACGTTTCCGCCGTGGTTTCGTTGTTTTAACGCGGTCGGGGTGTGACATTAAACGAGCAAATTAGAGAAGTACATGAATCAGTACTCAAGGACGATACTGAAAAATTGAAAGGAATGATTAAGGAATTAGAACAAGGGATAGATGGAATTTGAAGATTCCATAAGAAAAGAATTTGGATACCCAAACAAGGTAACCTACGCCACCGAATATTAGAAGAAGCCCATAAGTCTGAGTATACGATACATCCTGGAAGTGATAAAATGTATCAAGACTTAAGAAAGAATTTCTGGTGGATAGGAATGCAAAAGGATATAGCAGCTTATGTTGCCAAGTGTTTAACCTGTTCACAAGTTAAAGCTGAACATCAGAAACCCTCAGGTTTATTGCAGCAGTTAGAAATGCCAATATGGAAATGGGAATTGATAACTATGGATTTTGTTACCAAATTACCCAAGACACGAAAGGGTAATGATACAGTCTGGGTGATTGTAGATAGATTAACCAAGTCTGCTCATTTCTTACCGATGAATGAAACTTTCAGTATGGAACAGTTAGCCAAGTTATATGTAAATGAAATAGTTTCA
This sequence comes from Helianthus annuus, assembly GCF_002127325.2. NCBI lineage: Eukaryota > Viridiplantae > Streptophyta > Magnoliopsida > Asterales > Asteraceae > Helianthus > Helianthus annuus. The sequence goes on along the minus strand of NC_035442.2, from coordinate 73,577,758 downwards.
TTACATGGAATTCCTTTATCTATTGTTTCTGATAGAGATAGCCGTTTTAATTCTCATTTTTGGACTAGTTTCCAAAAAGCAATGGGAACCAAGTTAAATCTAAGCACAACTTATCATCCCCAAACTGATGGACAAAGCGAAAGGACAATTCAGACAATGGAAGATATGCTTAGAGCTTATGTAATTTATTTCGGAGGAAATTGGGATGATCGCTTACCATTAATAGAATTTTCTTACAATAACAGCTGTGACAACTCGTATTTTAAACCTCTCCTTGTGTATTCGATGTAACTTGTTTGGTCTATACGTGACTAGTTGACGTGTTTGTTGGTAATGGGATATTATGTTTTGTTATGCTATGTGTTACGTGATTGCATGTGAACATCATAAGTTTAGTCGCACAACACTAGTCCAACCCTTTGGGCCGTACACCTTTCTCTCGGCTCACTATGCTTGGACTCGGCCCACCCCTCTAGCCCGGATACATATTCACGCAAACACACATCATTGGGGTCTTTACTTCTCACAATTTGCAATCAAGAGCACACACACAAACCCTAGGAGCTCTCTCTCTCTAGTGAAGCCGACGGCAACACCTCCCTCTCTCGAAGCTTTGGTTCGGATCATTCTATTCCTCTCAACCGGTTAGTGGTTGTTATTTGTTGACGTTATGTGATTATACATGTCTCATGTGATGGATTGTAAAAGGTACATGATTATTGATAAATGTTTGTGTTGTCATATGATGATCTAATCCGGTTAGGGTTCTGTTATTAATATCATTGTCAAATATTCGTTGCATGATGCTAAGGTTGTACGATTGGAACAGATGTAGTAATAGACTAATCGGTTCGGGTGTATGCATGATAACCGGCTGTGAAGTGTTGTTATGATTTGTGGTATTGATTGGTTTGTTGTACATATGACTTAGGGTTACATGATAGTCCTTGAATTTGTTAATCACATGATCCGAATATATGTTCATAGGATATTGATTAGTGTTCTTGAATTGATAATGATATGAATATGGTTGAATGATGATTAATGATTGATTTGATCTGAATTGTGAAACTTCCAAAACTGTTAGCAATTGTTACGGAAATCATGAGCTGCGAATAAGGAAATCTGTTTCACATGCATAGTCTCGACACGGGTTGCGAGTCGAGAACTCATAGTCTCGACTCGAGACCGCAGCACCGACAAAAGCAGCACAACACGAGACCACGGTTGTGGGTCCGGTTGCGACTCGAGACCCTGTAGTCTCGACTAGTACATGATGACTCGAGACCTCTTTGGTTGCGACTCCAGACATTGAGGCCAGCACAACTCGAGACTGCACTGTCTCGACTCGAGATCTCTAGTCTAGACTCGAGACCATGAACACGTGCACACTGTTTTAGAAGCCCAACCGTTTGGGCCGCATACTTGGACTTTGTTTACGTGACTGTTCTGTTGTTGATCTGCCATGATCAAACGTGTATGCTATGATTGTTACTTGTGTACAATACGTGTAGAACATACGTGCACTACTTGAATACGAACCTAACTCATATGGTAACCATGGTAGGATGTGGTTGACCACTATATAGCTTAATTGAACTTTGCTGTGTATCTGCCGAGCAAACCAAGGTGAGTTCACACTCTTACCAAGGCATGGGATTCCCGGTGGGTAGGGAATGGGATTGAAGGAAAAAGGATTAACGAATTAGTTGGATTTACACTGTTACTAGACTATCTACCATCGTCCTCGGTTGCGAAGGACCCTTACGTAAAACCTACGTAATACTTGTGCTTACCACTGTCCTCAGGGTTCGAGGGACACTTACGTAAAACCTACATAAACTCATACCGACTACTGTCCTAGGGTTATGAAGGACACTTATGTAAAACCTACGTAAACCCCCGCGTACCACTGTCCTCGGGATAAGAAGGACACTTACGTAAAACCTACGTAAACCTCGTACGTACTACTGTTCTCGGGTTAAGAAGAACACTATGGTTACCAATAGTCTAGTGTATATACAAATGTGGGAAGCCCCCACCAATAGAACGTATTATATACGAATGTGGGAAGCCCCCACCAATAGAATATACTACCGGCCCAGTAGAGCCACCTATTACGATATGAACTTACTATTACGAACTTACTTACTGTGAACTCGCTCAACTAGTTGTTGACTCTCTGTTACATGCCTTGCAGGACCATAGGTACTTGGAGCTTGCACGGGAGGCGTGATCATGTAGGTACATGGACTGTTGAGTTCCATGATAAACATTTACTTATGAGAACATGATACTTATGATGGGTTTTTACTTTAATGCTTCCGCTACGCAATTGATTATGTTTGGTTTTGAAAACACCTTTCGTGTTGATGAATGACTTTTACTATTTAATTATATGTTCAATATGATTGGTGGCTTGATCCTGGTCATGTCACGCCTCCAAGCGGTGGTACTCCGCGTGTGGACTTTGGGGGTGTGACAGATTGGTATCAGAGCCATTGGTTATAGAGAACTTGGTTTTAATAAGGGAAAAACATTTTTATTAACACCAGACTATAACCAGTACAATGCTCAACGATCCACAACGACGCCTCGCTCCACGTGCAAGACTCAACATTCTAGGTAATATCGTACATGTTATATTGCCTACTTGCGAGATTACATAGAACTTTGCTCGTAGTATGCTTAGATACACCTGACACTATTGCTTGAGAACACTTGTGTGCTTACTCTCTTCTGTCATCGCACTTTTCGCGAACCTCTCTCACTATGTTACCTTTACTATGAAGATCATGTCTGGACGCGTTAACATGACTCAAGCCCAGTTGACGGCTCTCATTAACGAACAAGTTGCTGCGGCACTTGCAGCTGCACACGTAGGAGGTATACCCTGCAGTCGTATCTCACACTAGGATCTTTAGAATCCTACACTTTTAGACCAACTCTTGTGTTTAACTTTGTCCTATTCGTACACAATAGGTCAACACGCACCGCAACCTGTTTGCTCTTTCAAGAACTTCATGGACTGTCGTCCTAGCACATTTAGTGGCACAGAAGGAGCGGTTGGACTCCTCCATTGGTTTGAGAAGCTCGAGTCGGTGTTTGAAATGTGGGAATGCCCTGAGGCTCGCAGGGTGTAATACGCCACTGGTACTTTGGAAGGAATTGCGCTGACTTGGTGGAACGCGCAAGTTCAGATTCTAGGGTTGGCAGCTGCTAACGCCACCCCTTGGAACGATTTTAAGGAACTGATCAAGCGAGAATACTACATGCGTGATGACATCTACAAGTTGGAAGTGGAGCTTTATCACCTGAAGATGACAGGATCAGAAATCGAGGCCTATACGAAACGGTCGAACGAACTGGCCATCTTGTGTCCAACTATGGTGGACCCTCCAATCAAGCGCATTGAGTTGTATCTCAAGGGTTTAGCGCCAGAAATCCAGAGCCATGTGACATCGGCTAATCTCGATAATATCCAGGATATTCAGCGACTCGCTCATCGCCTCACGGATCAGGCAGTGGAACAAGACAGGCAGCCTAAACGTATCAGCGCTACTGCAATCACTACCACTTCTGCCACTCCTGCTACTCCCAGTGACAACAAGAGAAAATGGGAGGGGGATTCTAGCAAGGGTTCGGCCACAGTTCAGTCTCAGGTTCAGCAGCAAAAGACTGACCACTACCAGAGTCCCAGTCAACAGTCGTCTGGTAGTCGCGGCCAGAGAGGTTATCGCGGAAATCACCCCAGGTGCAACAACTGTAACCGACACCACAGTGGCCAGTGCAACAAGGGTCGTTGCCAGAGGTGTCTCAAGATGGGTCATGAGGCCAAGGATTGTAGGAGCCCGCGGCCTGCGAATCAGAATCAGCAGCAGCAGCAAGCACAGCAGAATCAGCAACAGGGCAACAAAGGATGTTTTCATTGTGGCGCGGAAGGTCACTTCAAAAGACACTGCCCCCAGTTAAACCGAAACCAGAACAACAACAACAATAATAACCAAGGCAACGGAAACAACAACGGTGGGAACAACAACGACAACGAAGCTAGGGGACGTGCTTTTGTGCTGGGGCAGGGTGATGCCAGGAATGATCCCAACGTAGTTATGGGTAAGTTTCTTCTCGACGACTTTTATGTTACTGTTTTGTTTGATTCGGGTGCAGATACAAGTTATATGTCTCTAAAAGTTAGCCAAATGTTAAAATGTGCACCAACCCCCTTAAACACCAAACATGTCGTAGAGCTAGCTAATGGTAAGAGTCTAGAGGCCACGCACATAGTTCAGGGTTGTAATCTTATCCTCGCGGGACAGACTTTCTCCATCGATCTTATTCCCATAGTTTTGGGTAGTTTCGACATCGTCATTGGTATGGACTGGTTATCTCAACATCACGCAGAGATCTTGTGCAAAGAGAAGATTGTTCGTATCCCTCGTTCCGGTCAGGAACCTCTCGAAGTTCAAGACGACAAGAGTGGTGCCGTGGTTGGCATCATCTCCTTTCTAAAGGCTCAGAAGTGTTTGCGTAAGGGCCACACTGCCATTCTAGCACTTGTTACCGATGCATCAGCAAAAGGAAAGAAATTGGAAGATATTCCAGTAGTTCGCGACTTTCCTCAAGTGTTTCTAGAGGAATTACCTGGTCTACCGCCTCATCGCCAGGTCGAGTTTCAAATCGAGCTAGCACCAGGAGCACCACCGATAGCACGTGCACTGTATCGATTAGCTCCATCAAAGTTGGAAGAACTCTCTGCACAGGTACAAGAGCTCTTGGATAAGGGCTTTATTCGTCCAAGCTCTTCGCCTTGGGGAGCTCCAGTACTATTTGTAAAGAAGAAGGACGGTACCTTCAGGGTGTGCATTGACTACCGAGAACTGAACAAGGTGACGGTGAAGAACCGTTATCCTCTTCCACATATTGATGACTTATTCGACCAGTTTCAAGGGCCGAGCTACTACTCCAATATAGATCTGAGGTCAGGTTACCATCAGCTGAGAGTCCGGGATGAGGACGTCTCTAAGACAGCATTCAGAACTCGCTACGGCCACCACGAGTTTCTTGTTATGCCATTCGGGTTGAGAAACGCGCCGGCAGTCTTTATGGATCTTATGAACAGGGTGTGCAAACCCTACCTGGATAAGTTTGTGATTGTTTCCATCGACGACATTCTGATCTACTCCAAGAGTCAGGAAGAACACGAGCAGCACTTACGGCTTATCTTGGAACTTCTTCGAAAGGAACAACTGTACGCCAAGTTTTCAAAATGCGACTTCTGGCTTCGTGAAGTCCACTTTCTAGGCCATGTGGTAAACAAGGATGGGATCCATGTCGATCCATCCAAGGTAGATTCGATCAGGAACTGGCCTGCACCGCGTACACCAACGGAAATACGCCAATTTTTGGGTTTGGCGTGCTACTACAGACGATTCATTAAAGACTTCTCAAAGATTGCACAGCCGCTTACACTACTGACACAGAAGGGTGTCACCTACCATTGGGGTAATACTCAGGAAACCGCTTTTCAGCACTTAAAGGATAGACTTTGCAGTGCACCTATCCTCTCATTGCCAGAGGGCACGGATGATTTCGTGGTTTATTGTGACGCATCGATACAGGGGCTTGGTTGTGTATTGATGCAACGAGATAAATTTATTGCTTATGCTTCGCGCCAACTCAAAGTTCACGAACGGAACTACACGACGCACGATTTAGAGCTAGGAGCTGTTGTTTTCGCGCCTAAGATATGGCGACATTACCTGTACGGTACCAAGTGCACTATCTACACCGATCACAGGAGTCTCGAGCATATCTTCAAGCAGAAGGAATTGAACATGCGTCAACGTCGATGGGTTGAACTACTTAACGATAACGAATGTGCCATCAAGTACCATCCAGGCAAAGCCAATGTTGTGGCTGACGCTCTCAGTCGAAAGGACACTCTACCTAGACGCGTGCGAGCACTACAGCTTACTATTCAGTCTAGTCTTCCTGCACAGATACGAGATGCTCAGGTGAAAGCATTGAAACCAGAAAACGTCAGAGCAGAAGCCTTACACGGCTCAAGGCACCGATTAGAACAGAAGGAAGACGGTACCTATTATGTAACGGGGCGTATCTGGGTCCCACTATATGGCGGCTTACGAGAACTTGTGATGGATGAAGCACACAAGTCTAGCTACTCGGTACATCCTGGTTCGGATAAGATGTACCATGATATCAAGACAACGTATTGGTGGCCTAGTATGAAGGCCCACATTGCAACCTATGTCGGCAAATGCCTGACCTGCGTGAGAGTCAAGGCGGAATATCCGAAACCATCAGGCCTACTTCAGCAACCCAAGATACCACAATGGAAATGGGAAGGAATTTCCATGGATTTTGTTACTGGCCTGCCTAGATCCCAGCGTGGGAACGATACAATTTGGGTGATCATGGATCGACTCACAAAGTCTGCACACTTCCTGGCAATTAAGGAAACGGATAAGTTCTCAACCTTAGCAGACATCTACTTAAAAGAAGTTGTTTCGAGGCACGGAGTGCCAACCTCTATTATTTCGGATCGGGATGCACGATTCACTTCAGAACTATGGCAAGCAATGCACAAAGCTTTTGGCTCACAGCTAGACATGAGCATAGCATATCACCCTCAGACGGATGGGCAGTCTGAGCGCACGATTCAAACCCTAGAAGACATGCTTCGGGCATGTGTCATCGATTTCGGCAACAGCTGGGAAAAGCATCTCCCTTTGGTGGAGTTTTCGTAAAATAACAGTTACCACACCAGCATTAAAGCCGCTCCATTTGAGGCATTGTACGGACGTAAATGACGGCCACCTCTCTGTTGGGCAGAGGTGGGGGATAGTCAAATCACAGGACCAGAAATGGTAGTTGATGCTACTGAACGGATTGCTCAGATACGGCAACGCATGGCGGCGGCTCGTGACCGTCAGAAGAGTTACGCTGATAAGCGCAGGAAACCACTCGAGTTCCAAGTTGGGGATCGAGTGCTACTCAAAGTCTCACCCTGGAAGGGTGTGGTTCGTATTGGCAAACGAGGCAAGCTCAATCCGTGGTATGTCGGACCCTTTGAGATCATAGAAAGAATAGGCAAAGTAGCCTACAGACTAAACCTACCAGCTGAACTCGGTGCAGTTCACAACGTTTTTCACGTGTCGAATCTGAAGAAGTGCCTGTCAGATGAGACCCTCAAAGTTCCTCTGAAGGAGCTCACTATCGACGAGCAGTTGCGATTCGTCGAGGAACTAGTAGAAATCACGGACCGGGATGTCAAGGTCCTCAAGAACACGAGAATCCCTCTTGTTCGAGTTCGTTGGAACTCCTGTCGTGGCCCAGAGTTCACCTGGGAACGCGAAGATCAGATAAAAGAAAAGTACCCCCAATTATTCGCGAACAGTACAACCACTACTGAGGCTGAAGCTACCATGGAATTTCGGGATGAAATTCCAGATCAACGGGGGGAGGATGTGACACCCCAGGAAAACCAGTAAACGATACAACTTACCTAGCTTCCTCAGTGAGTACGTACCAAATTCCGGGATGAAATTTCTTTCAAGTTGGGGATAATGTAACAACTCGTATTTTAAACCTCTCCTTGTGTATTCGATGTAACTTGTTTGGTCTATACGTGACTAGTTGACGTGTTTGTTGGTAATGGAATATTATGTTTTGTTATGCTATGTGTTACATGATTGCATGTGAACATCATACGTTTAGTCGCACAACACTAGTCCAACCCTTTGGGCCGTACACCTTTCTCTCGGCTCACTATGCTTGGACTCGGCCCACCCCTCTAGCCCGGATGCATATTCACGCAAACACACATCATTGGGGTCTTTACTTCTCACAATTTGCAATTAAGAGCACACACACAAACCCTAGGAGCTCTCTCTCTCTAGTGAAGCCGACGGCAACACCTCCCTCTCTCGAAGCTTTGGTTCGGATCATTCTATTCCTCTCAACCGGTTAGTGGTTGTTATTTGATGACGTTATGTGATTATACATGTCTCATGTGATGGATTGTAAAAGGTACATGATTATTGATAAATGTTTGTGTTGTCATATGATGATCTAATCCGGTTAGGGTTCTGTTATTAATATCATTGTCAAATATTCGTTGCATGATGCTAAGGTTGTACGATTGGAACGGATGTAGTAATAGACTAATCGGTTCGCGTGTATGCATGAAAACCGGCTGTGAAGTGTTGTTATGATTTGTGGTATTGATTGGTTTGTTGTATATATGACTTAGGGTTACATGATAGTCCTTGAATTCGTTAATCACATGATCCGATTATATGTTTATAGGATATTGATTAGTGTTCTTGAATTGATAATGATATGAATATGGTTGAATGATGATTAATGATTGATTTGATCTGAATTGTGAAACTGCCAAAACTGTTAGCAATTGTTACGGAAATCATGAGTTGCAAATAAGGAAATTTGTTTCACATGCAAAGTCTCGACATGGGTTGCGAGTCGAGAACTCATAGTCTCGACTCGAGACCACAGCACCGACACAAGCAGCACAACCCGAGACCACGTAGTCTCGACTAGTACATGATGACTCGAGACCTCTTTGGTTGCGACTCGAGACATTGAGGCCAGCACAACTCGAGACTGCACTGTCTCGACTCGAGATCTCTAGTCTCGACTCGAGACCATGAACAGGTGCACACTGTTTTGGACCTTGCACACTGTTACGAGCCCAACCGTTTGGGCCGCATACTTGGACTTTGTTTACGTGACTGTTCTGTTGTTGATCTGCCATGATCAAACGTGTATGCTATGATTGTTACTTGTGTACAATACGTGTAGAACATACGTGCACTACTTGAATACGAACCTAACTCATATGGTAACCATGGTAGGATGTGGTTGACCACTATATAGCTTAATTGAACTTTGCTGTGTATCTACCGAGCAAACCAAGGTGAGTTCACACTCTTACCAAGGCATGGGATTCCCGGTGGGTAGGGAATGGGATTGAAGGAAAAAGGATTGACGAATTAGTTGGATTTACACTGTTACTAGACTATCTACCATCGTCCTCGGTTGCGAAGGACCCTTACGTAAAACCTACGTAATACTTGTGCTTACCACTGTCCTCAGGGTTCGAGGGACACTTACGAAAAACCTACGTAAACTCATACCGACTACTGTCCTAGGGTTATGAAGGACACTTACGTAAAACCTACGTAAACCCCCGCGTACCACTGTCCTCGGGATAAGAAGGACACTTACATAAAACCTACGTAAACCTCGTACGTACTACTGTTCTCGGGTTAAGAAGAACACTATGGTTACCAATAGTCTAGTGTATATACAAATGTGGGAAGGCCCCACCAATAGAACGTACTATATACGAATGTGGGAAGCCCCCACCAATAGAATATACTACCAGCCCAGTAGAGCCACCTATTACGATATGAACTTACTATGACGAACTTACTTACTGTGAACTCGCTCAACTAGTTGTTGACTCTCTGTTACATGCCTTGCAGGACCATAGATACTTGGAGCTTGCACGGGAGGCGTGATCGTTGTGGGTACATGGACTGTTGAGTTCCATGATAAACATTTACTTATGAGAACATGATACTTATGATGGGTTTTTACTTTAATGCTTCCGCTACACAATTGATTATGTTTGGTTTTGAAAACACCTTTCGTATTGATGAATGACTTTTACTATTTTATTATATGTTCAATATGATTGGTGGCTTGATCCTGGTCATGTCACGCCTCCAAGCGGTGGTACTCCGCGTGTGGAATTTGGGGGTGTGACAACAGTTATCTTACCAGTATTAATGTTGCACCATTTGAAGCACTTTATGGACGAAAATGCCGAACTCCATTCTGTTGGGCAGAAATTGGAGAAAAGTATCTGTCTAGACCCGATATAATACAAGAAACAGCAGACAAGATTATTCAAGTCAAAGATAGACTAAAAGCAGCACGCGATCGTTAAAAGAGTTATGCTGATAACAGGCGAAAACCATTGGAGTTCCAAGTAGGAGATAAGGTATTATTAAAAGTTTCCCCATGGAAAGGAGTAGTCAGATTCATCAAAAGGGGAAAGCTAAGCCCCAGGTATGTTGGACCCTTTGAGATTATTAGAAGAATAGGACCCGTAGCGTACCAGCTACAACTGCCAGAGGAAATGGCAGGAATACATGATGTATTTCATGTATGTAATCTCAAAACGTGCTTAGCCGATGAATCATTAGTAGTACCTCTTAAGGACATAGAGGTAAATAAGAAGGTTAAGTTTGTAGAGAAGCCTCTACAGATTGAAGACAGAAAGATTAGAATCTCAAAAACAAGAGATTAGTTCTAGTCAAAGTGAAATGAGATTCCAAGAGAGGACCAGAGTACACTTGGGAGCTTGAATTAGAGATGCAGAAGAAATATCCGCACCTGTTCCAGTAGACCTCGAGGATGAGTTCTAAAACAAGGTGGGGAGGATATAACAACCCTCCTAAAATTTATTATAGAACATCCCTATACGTCCTAAAATACACCCCGTATGCGAAAACAGGCCCGAAATACCTTAAATTTAACAAAAATCAAATAAAAAGTATTTTATGTTTGTCGCGGGGCGCGACAGACTACTCTTGATCTATCGCGGGGTACGACCTCCTTGACACCAGGCCGAGCCTTGAGCTGCCACGTGTCCCTGTCGTGGCCAACTTATACTGTTGATTCGACAAAGCTAGACCCTAGCCAACCTAGCTCGCGGGCCGCGAAGACTTTGTCTTCGGCTTTCGCGGGGTGAGAGAAAGGGTCGATCAGACCCTATAAATAGAGGGGATCGGCTTCTGTTGATTTCCGTTCAAAACTTTCCAATCTCTCTCAATTCTTATTAGCAATAATAATCCCCAGGTATAATACCCCCTAATTAGCGAAGCTCTGCCTCGTTGTAAGTATTATAACCCCCGGTTATGTATTAGATACGCTGCCCGATTGATCTAGTGCTCCGTAACGCATGTCGAGGCTCTGCCTGACTCAGTCGTTGGAGTTCTGTCTCGGGGAGGGTATAGCTAATGTAAATTTGGGTTATTATACTAACGCGTGTGCGTTGTTTAATTTATTAGATTATAACCAGGAAGTCACAAGGGAAATACCTAAAATAGCAATTTGAGTAATTCCTCTTTTCACAAAACCTCAAATGTTTTAAATTACAATTCACAGTGATTGTGTATTTTTATTCTACAATTATCGTCGGTATGTTGGGGTTTTGTATACATAACTTGTTACTACACTGTGAGTAGTAACATTACCATAAGTCAGGATTCACAGGACCGTGGGTGATAATTAAAGTAGATATAAACAAATGTAATTGCTGGATTGCCCTCAATGCTGTAAAATGATAAAAACCTGTTTTGATTAAACTGGGATTCACTTGCCAGTATTTCTTGATGATAAAATGTTTTCAAACGCGTTTCAGTTAACAAAATGTGAAAGCCAATTATAAGCCAGCTGGAGAGCACTGAAAGCTTGGAAAAGTGGCTATAAAAGTTACTTAAATAAAGAAGAAGTTTTATTTCAATAAATTAGGGTTTATCCCTATAAACATGTTTGTAATGGAAACTTGGGTTTATCCCAATGTATTTATTATTATAAAAATCTGGTGTTTTACTCTGATAAAATATTTCCTAACTACGGTCCTGATGGAATTTCCGCTGCCAAATTCATAAACACCGATACCACCATCTCTGAATAGGCCCCGTCCGCCCGCCTTCCAAGGTAGGGGGCGGGGGTTGCGACACATGCCTCCAAATGTCCATCACTTCAGTGGTGTCGCGCTTGTACCTTCTTTGTTGGTTGAAGTGAGACATAAATTTTTCTTGCAGATCTGTCCATGACCTGATTCTCCCAGATGGGAGGCAGTCGAACCATGCGCGTGAAGCCCCTATGAGGGTTTGCAAGAAGAGATGCCCCACATTGACATGGTCCACCCTCCTACGACGCCAACACTTATAAAAAAGTTGAATATGGTCGTCTGGATCAGTAAGGCTGTTGAACTTACCCACTGCTTGCTGAAGTTTGGCCTTCTCCGATGGCGCGAGTGCGATCTCACGAATAAACTTTGACTTTTCGGCTGCTGATGCAGGTCTGTAGACCAAGGTGTAATCATGTTCAGCCGACGGCTTGTAAGCTATGCGCGCCCGTGGCTTGTAAGCTTCATGATCCTTTTGAAGTCTGCTAAAAACCGTGGAGTCCTCTTGCTTGTATGTGAGTCCTCTTCCTCAGTGTTGTAACCACACTCATTGTTTATATTACGCGGGCCTAACCGGCTGCTGAACGGAGGCTTAAGTTGATTGGTGTGATAGTTGCTCTCTATTTCTCCATACCTGTCGCGCATGTCATGCACGTTCTGTCTTCTCGGAGAAGATGATCTTTCATGTTGTTGACTCCTCGCATGTGCGTGTTGTGGGGTCGGATTTTCCACTGGTCGTGGAGCAGGAGTTACCAACGCTGATGGCTGTGTCTACGCTTGAAGCATTGCTTGTTTTGCGCTTAGCTGTGCATAGATGAGATTGGGAGTCGCTTGGGACTTTGCGTACCAGGAGGCCAGAGTTTCTCCTTCATGTAGCCCTAACAACGCAGAGATGTTAGATGGTGATGGCGCTGATGGGCCAGCGACGTAACTTGTTGGGGTAACAGTGTGGGTAGTGAGGACACCACTCGCGCGGATGCCCCCAACATGTGCGTCTTCTCCCCCCGTGGACTCATCATTAGGTAGGCTTTGGACATGCACGACGTCCTCCACTGCACCTGCTTGAGACCGTGTCCCGAGGCCAAAGTTCGGGATTCCCTAATCAGCCATTAATCTAGAGAGGAGCAAGAACAGCTCGGAAAAAAGAAGATGAAAAAAGGTGATTGTAAAAATCGGCGGGCGCCAATGAAGAAACACCAAACTAATTTGGTGATTAGCTTACGGATTGTGTTTCGAAAAATAAGGTTAATCTTATTATCTTCTCTAAGCCGTGATCGTGATCCTCCTGCAAAAAACTAAACAATCCGTTAAGCTCGTTAAGAGGAGTGGAATAGGGTGTTCTCCTCTTAACCACTCTCCTACGTGAGAATAAGTATGTGTATTAAGGATTGAGTATGTAATTAGTGGTAAGAGAGCAAGGAAGAGGGATCTTTAAACCTATGGGAGAAGATCTCTATTTATAGCCGGAGTAGTGTGGAAGGATATGGGCTGATGGGTCGGGCTTCGAGGTCGACAACAAGGAATATTCATTTGGTCTCCTCTACCATGACCGTTGGTGCTTCTGGGCGAGAAGAGAGCTGGCGTGCGTTGATTGGATCCACGTGGCCTGAACATTGTCCTTGTTGTCTACTCTGTCATCAGCGGCTCAGTGGAGATCATGGTGCAGTTGTCGGCGCACGCTGATTGGTGCCACGTATGCGTCCTTTTGTACCTTCTTGTCCCCTGTACGATCGTTAATCGTGGAGCACGATTGTGTGCAACCTGCTGGACGCTCATTGGTCAATTGTTCTGCCACTTGTACCATCTCTACTTGTCCTGAGATGAGGCACAGATTTGGGACCATACCCCTTCAGCCGCAAAGAAGAAAGAAAAGGTTTGGTGAATAAAGAGACTTGGACGAAAAGGAATTTTATTTTTCTATTCACAAGCTGCCAAACAAACATGATATATATTGTTTGATAAACCCTATTGACATTGGGGAATCGGGGGAATCAAGAAAAAAAGAAAATGAGTAAATTACACTTTTCGTCAATCAAGGAAAAACCATTGGTTATGTTGGTTTTTTGTTAAAATTGGTTCGGTTATGTCGATTATGGTTCGGTTATCGGTTATGATGGTTAATTTGCTCACCCCTAGTGACAATCATGAATATATGTAACTTTGTGAGCGTATAAAATTAAGATAAAGCAATAAAACAAGTGTTTGTGAGAAATATGGAGGTAAAGATGGAGAATTAGAAGTTCAAGATTTAATAATAATAATAATAATAATAATAATAATAATAATAATAATAATAATAATAATAATAATAATAATAATAATAATAATAATAATAATAATAATGATAATAAAATTTTAGAGTAAAGTTTGTTTTTTATTATATTATACTAGTAGGGAAACTCGTGCTTGCGGTGGTGTGAAATACGACAACGTTACTCGTGGGTTTAGTATTTTATAGTCTTGCACTCTCGGTTATAATAATAATAAACAAAGTTTAGTGTAAAGTTTGCTTTTTGTTATATTGTACTGGTCGGGAAACTCGCGCTTGAGGCGGTGTGAAATACGACCACATTACTCATGGGTTTAGTATTTTACAGTCTTACACTCTCAGTTGATTTCAAGTTAACGGAGTACTCCTGACCATCTTTGATCTTGGATTCAAAACATTAAAGTTTTAGCTAGGTTTCGTTGGCGAACCATTAAACACACGATAGTGAATTTAGTTTGGGCCTCCCTTATATAATAAAAGGGATGCTCGAAGTTTTTCTTATCTTAGTGATGTGGGATAAGCATGCAATCAATTTATACAACTCATCTTTTTTTTCATTTTATATTCTCAATTGATGTGGTATAAGTACATATGTTATGTGCTTTGTGTTCCTATACGGGCCTATGAGCCAATTAAGCAACAAAAATAAGTTAACTGAAAGGTTGATAGGTATTCTTCTTTTATAACTAGATTTTTCTTGCAAATTTTTTTAATTAGGAAATGTGGGATAGAACGTTTATGAATTTTCTTGGAGTTCAAACTCGGTCAACCTCATTCAACTCGGCGACTACTCAGCCTACTCGACGAATCTGTGCTGTAGCTTTTTCTATCAATTGATGAAAAAAGCTAAACTTTGTTATACTATACTGGCTAATAAGCCAATTAAGCGTAAAAAAAATAAGTTAACTAAAAGTCTAATAAGGTTGCTCAACATTCTTTACAAGGAACCATAGAGTTAAAAGGGATAAATAAAGCAACAAAGAACTACAGTGGTTTCGATTGAGAATTGCTAAGTTCATGATTCCCTTAGGTTACTTTGAAATCGTTTTAGTGTTTTAAAGTCGTGTGTAGGGGTGTTCATCGGATCAGATAACAGTTTATTTGGTTTAATCGGATTGGATTGTTCAAATAATCCAAATTAAACCGAATAACATTTTCCAAATTATCTACATATAACAGTAACTATCCAACTTGAATCAGTTTCATCTGTTCAGTATCAAAGTCGTTTAAAAACATATTAAATCCTTAAACAACTTCAACAAGCGATAACATAACCAACAAAAATGATTAAAAATATACAACAGATAAATGTAAAAATAATTCATGAGGGTACCTTCAATCGATATTGGAATAAATAGATAAAAAAGCGGAATGAGCAACGTCGGAGTTAGTTGATGAGGATGCCTTTTTAGAGTCTTGAATCACCGGAATCGTTGAGAAAAACTCAAAAATAATCCAAATAATCAGATTAATTAATCGATAAAATTGACGAGGATACCTTCTTGGAGCCTTAAATCGTTGAAAAACTCAACAAATATTGGAATTAATCTATAAAAAAAACGAGTAAAGGTGAAACTTGCTGGATCGTCAGAGTGTTAGACAGCGGCGGTGTACCTTCAGAGTGTAGGATGGTGTTGGTTGCGGTAAGGTGTGTGGCGGTGCTGGGAACGAGCATGGAGCAGTTAAAGGTTTAGAAAATTTTAACTGTTAGATAATATATTATTGTATATCTTTGTATTATGTAAGGTAGATAGGTGTAACTTTGTAGCCTATAAATATTGTATCATGTTCTCTCATTATTCACTCAATCAATTCACTTTAATCTTCATTCATGGTATCAGCCAATAACTCAAGTGGTTGAGTTTCCCTAGGCCTCTCCTCCTTCTCTTCTGTTTCTTTTCGATTTCTTTCCTCTTTTTCCTGTCCGTTTCAGCCCCTCACCCTCTTATACCTTCTGCCTTTTTTTTACTTCTGTATAATCTGATTTCATTCCTCATCTTGTCCTTCATGGCAACTTCCTCCAATATTTCCACTTTACCCATGACGAGCCTAGCCCCGATGATCACTATCAAATTATCTTCATCCAACTATATCTATTGGCGAATTCAAATGGTCCCCATTCTTGCCCATCAACATCTTCTTGCACATGTGGATGGTTCGCAATCCGCTCCTCCACCTCTGATCAAAAATAACGACAAAGAGGTCAATAACCCGGATTATGAAACTTGGATTCAACTCGAGCAACAAACCATCATTGTACTTATTGCGTCGTTAACCGAAGAAGCGTTGTCTATTATTGTTGGATTAACCTCGGCCCGGGACATATGGGTTGCGTTAGAGGCAGCCTTTTGTAACGCATCGGTAGAACGGGTCCAAAACCTTCGTGATAATCTCCGGGCTCTCAAGAAAGGTGACAAAACGGTTGCGGAATTTGGTCGGGAATTCAAAGCTATTTGTGACCAATTAAGTGCCATCGGCCATCCCGTGGATGCTATGGATCAACTCCATTGGTTTTTGTGTGGTCTTGGCACCACGTTTGAGAGTTTCTCTACTACTACTCGCGCTACACGTCCTATTCCAAATTTTTCGGACCTCTTGGCTAGTGCGGAAAGCCATCAATTGTTTATCAAAAACTTGCATGGAAATACCACTGTTCCCGAGGTTGCGTTTATGGCCCAGAACACCAGGCCTAATGCCTTTAGCCCAAGAGGATATTCTGGCTCATTTACTAGGCAGCAAAACCACAATCGTGGCTCCTCCCAACAAGCCCAATATCGGTCATCAGGGCCCAATTTTAATCAAATGTGTGGTTCAAACAGGAGCAACAATCGTCATGGTCGGCCACCGACATGTCAATTATGTCGCAAAGCTGGACATTATGCATCTCAACGTTATCAACTTCCCACCTTTGCTGCGTCGGCAAACCCTTCTGATGAGCAATTGGCACAAGCGTTTCATGCCCAATGCCATTTGCATCCCACTATTCCCGATTGGACGTCCGATACAGGGGCTTCTACTCACATGCTTCCAAACATGACTACTCTTCAAAATGCCACTCCAACTCAAGGTACACAAAAGGTTTACTTTGGAAATGGCGAATCTTTGCCAATAACTCATGTCGGTAACACTAAAATTTTTGGTAAATTTAAACTTAATGATGTTTTGGTGGTCCCGAACATCACCAAAAATCTTCTTTCCACTGGTAAATTGACCGAGGACAATCCTGTTGATGTTCTTTTTTCTCATCCGTATTTTAATATTCAGGATCGTCAAACCAAGGAAACACTAGCCCGGGGGTGCCGTGAAGACGGCCTTTATGTGCTTCGCAACAATAATGAAGCTTTAGTGAGCACTCACTCGTCTCCAAAAGCTTCCTTCGAAATTTGGCATTCCCGACTTGGTCATGTTCATTTTGATATCGTGAACTTACTTAAGAATAATGGTTATTTATCCTTTACTTCGGTCTTACCTAAGCCGGGACTTTGTTCCCCTTGTGAACTTGCCAAATCAAAACGGAAACCTTTTGTACTTAATAATAAACGTGCTACTTTTCCTTTAGAAATAATCCATTGTGATTTATGGGGGCCATCCCCGATAAAATCGGTTGACAATTTTTCTTATTATGTTGCCTTTGTTGATGACTTTTCTCGATTCACCTAGTTGTACCCATTACGAGCAAAGTCAGATCTTTTTGATGTATTATCAATTTTTATACCGTTAGTTCAAACTCAATTCCAAACCAAAATAAAAAATTATCAAAGTGATGGAGGCACAGAATTCACAAATATTCGTGTCCGTCACTTACTTGAACAAAATGGAACTTTTCATCGTATTTCGTGTCCGTATACCCCGCAACAAAATGGACGGGTTGAACGGAAACATAGACACATCGTTGAAACTGGCTTAGCCATGTTGTTTCATGCCAAATTACCCGCCAAATTTTGGGTTGATGCTTTTTCCTCGGCGGTTTTTATTATAAATCGCTTACCCACCTTGTTGTTACATGGGAAGTCGCCTTTTGAGACTTTATATAACCAAACACCACATTATGCCTCATTTCGGGCATTTGGTTGTCGCGTCTTTCCATACCTACGAGATTATGCTCCTCACAAATTGTCACCTCGAAGCATACCGTGTATTTTCGTTGGTTATTCCACAAAATATAAAGGATACCGATGCCTTGACCCTTGCACCTCTCTTGTATACATTACCCGTCATGCTCGCTTTGACGAGAAAACTTTCCCTCTTGACCCATCTAGTACTGTAAGATCAATTGATAAATTGGAAATTTCAAGTTTTTTAGATACTTCACCTAATACTAGTTCACAAAACACCTCACCAATGATTACTTCACAAAATAATATTTCTACTGGACACCAACCTATTGCTACACCCCATACCCCCACACCTACTACTCCTAATTGTCACCCTCAAGTAATTCCCTTTTTTTCCTACACCAATCCCACCAACCCATAATGCCACTTCACAATACTCTCCTTCGACCCAGTCTTCTACTACCCAAACCGAAGGCCCAACTATCGTTATCATTGATCCTGTCGCAAGCCCAACTCCCAATACTCAATCAACACCACAGAGCCCAACTACATCGTCCACTGCCTCCACCACTCCGGAAAATACACCACCTTCCTCACCCACTTCAACAAATCAATTTCCAACAAATGTCGAGCCTCAACCGTTACCTCCTCCCAACATACCTGTACCTCCACCTCCCCCATCTCACCCGATGATGACTCGAGCAAAATCTGGAATTTTTAAACCACGTCATCGTGTTGACTTGGCTCACACGGAGATGATTCCTCTTCATCATGCTTTATTTGCTACAACGGATCCCAAAACTTATCAAGCTGCTTCCAAAGACAAAAAGTGGATACATGCCATGGAAGTCGAGCTTCTTGATCTTCAAAAAAATCAAACTTGGACTCTTGTTCCGCGCCCATCAAATGCTAATGTTGTTGGTTCAAAGTGGCTTTTTCGGACAAAATTTAAGTCGGATGGTTCTGTTGAACGTTATAAGGCACGTCTAGTTACTCAAGGATTTACTCAAGTTCCAGGACTTGACTACTCTCACACCTTTAGCCCAGTTGTCAAAGCCGCCACTGTACGCACGGTTTTAGCCCTCGCTGTTATAAATGGGTGGAACCTTCATCAACTAGATGTCAACAATGCTTTTTACATGGACATCTAAAAGAAAGTGTTTTTATTGAACAACCAACTGGCTTTGTTGATCCTCAATTTCCTTCATATGTTTGCAAGTTGAACAAAGCTATTTATGGCCTAAAACAAGCTCCCAGGGCATGGTTTCATCGACTTAGCTTATTTCTTACCACCGCATGATTTCAATGTAGTAGAGCGGATCCGTCTTTATTTATCTACAAACGTGATTCTTGCATCATGTACATTCTTGTGTATGTTGATGATCTTATTATCACTGGTAATCAACCATTCGCCTTATCCTCGTTCATCACCTCCCTAAATAAAGAATTTGCAACTAAGGATCTTGGGAAACTCAACTACTTCTTGGGATTGGAGGTTACCTACACTTCAAATGGTCTATTTTTAAATCAATCTAAATATGCTTTAGATATTTTAACTCGTGCTAAGATGTTGGATGCAAAACCTGCACCAACACCCTTAGGCACAAATGTTTCTTTTGTTTCTACAGGTACCTTATTTCCAGATGCTACTCATTATCGCTCCATAGTAGGTGCTCTCCAATACTTGACGATCACGAGACCTGACATAGCCTATGCTGTCAATCAAGTCAGTCAATTTCTTCATTCTCCAACTCTTGCTCATTTTCAAGAAGTCAAAAGAATTCTTCGCTATCTCAAGGGAACTCTTGCCTATGGCTTACATTATAGTCGCCCCACTCACACTTCCTTGCTTGGTTATTGATGCTGATTGGGCCCGTTGCATAGAGACTCGTCGTTCCACTTATGGCTATTCTATTTTTTTGGGTGGTAATCTCATCTCTTGGAGTGCTAAAAAGCAACCAACTGTTGCTAGATCTAGTTGTGAGTCTGATTACCGCGCCATGGCCAACACTGCTGCAGAAATCATTTGGGTAACTCATCTTCTTCAGGAACTTCATGCCTTGCCTCCCGACAGACCAACCATTCTTTGTGACAATCAAAGTGCTATCTTTCTAACTCAGAATCCCGTTGCTCATAAACAGGCCAAACACATTGACCTTGATTATCATTTTCTTCGTGAACTAGTGGCTGCTGGAAAATTGGCTACAAGATTTGTTCCAACCAAGCTTCAGGTAGCTGATATATTTACGAAGAGTCTTCCAAGTTCTCAATTCAATATTTTTCGTCAAATGCTTCGCATTGGTCCATCACCATTCAGCTTGCGGGGGGGATGTTAGATAATATATTATTGTATATCTTTGTATTATGTAAGGTAGCTAGGTGTAACTTTGTAGCCTATAAATATTGTATCATGTTCTCTCATTATTCACTCAATCAATTCACTTTAATCTTCATTCATTAACATATAGTCAATTAGGTTAATGTTATAATTTTTGGACTGGACTTAAGTTTTAATCATAGGCTTGGCTAGTGGGCCATTCTCCTACTAACACTTAAAACAAACATGTTAGAGTTCATTCGGATTATTTGGATATCCGAAACATCCGAATAATATGATTTCTAAAAGTTTGGTATCCGAATCCGATCTGATATCCGAAAAAGTAACTCAAATTCATATTTTTTTGGTTTCGGTTAAGTTTAAGATTTCGGTTTTTTTAACAACCGAACTTATCATTATTGTTTAACATGTTTTTTGCTAAATGGATAACTGAAGGTTTCATATACACTACTTGAAAACTGGATAATTACGAATGAATTTTGCGACCAAAAAGATCGGTCGCAAAACTAGAAACTGATATGCGGCTCAAGTTTAATCGGTCGCAAAAGTTATGAGCAACCCGTGTTCGGTCGCAATAAGGTCGCAAATTTTGCGACTGGTTTCTCATTGGCAAAGATCATTAATAATAATTAGTCAAAATTATAAATTATAAATAGCGGTCCCAAATATATGAAAAACGTAACAAAACAAGACAATAAATACAAATCGGTCGCAAATTAGTTGCAAATGTTGTATCCTTACAACTTGTTATCTCCAGTCGCAAAAAGTTGCGATAGTTTAACGGCAGTTGTAAAAATGAAAAAAAATGATTCTTTAAATTTTAACTTCTAATAGTCACAAATCGGTGACAAACTGAGTAACCGTCTTTCTATAGTCGCAAATTGCTCGTAAAAGTTGCGACCTTTGGATGGTCACAAAGACGAAAATAAAAGATAATATGAAATTTAAATTGGATTAGCAACGCATATATTTACTATGGATTTTCCAGTCGCAAAACCCAGTTTCGTCAGGAAAGCAGTCGCAATTGTTATCATAATATAAGATCTGAAAATGCCTACTCTTTTGAATTAGCCACTTCCCTGCTTTCAGGTTCTAAGTTTGCGTTATGATATCCATAACAAGCGATATATATAGTATGATAAAAAGAGAAAAAATAGATTTCATGAACAAGCATGCTAATCAGTATACTAGGGATATACATATCTTTTATTTGAACAGCAAATTAAATCACCGGATAAGTATCGAGATGCCCTCAATTGAGCAAATGCATCCCTTCCTCCATAACAGGCAGCGTTGGAGCATATCCGAGCCACCAAGCCACCAGTTCTGAGGAAAATCCGCCGGCCCGAAGGCCCACTCGGTAAACCCGGTGGTTCGCCTCGGTTTCAAACTAGCGAGCTCCAGAGAAGCCTAGTTCTAAACTTCATTGCCATCACTAATGTCCTTCAAAGGTGATGCTAACGAGAGTTGAAATTGGTACCTTAAAAAAAAAACCAAATGACTAACGACTATAACAATTTCTTAGGACGGGATATGAATTTCTAATCTTTTAAATATTAATTTGTAAGAAGTTATAAGTAAAATGTGAATATTTTATTACTATTTAATCAAGATTTCAACTTTCAAGGGTGCTTTTGTAGTTTACTCCTTTTAAAAAAAACTACCAAAAGCCTTCAGGCAACAATATGTATTTCCAAATTCCAACCCATCATGAACATAACCCAACCCTACCCTCAAACCATGATCCACCCCTGCAACACAAACATAAAACGTATGTAAACATCTTCACAACCCCCAAATATGGTGGCTTTAGCTTCCATTGGTTGTCTCTCCGGCAACAATGGTAGCTACACAGGGTCACCAATCCAACAACCACCAAACAACCACCTTGACATCCTCGCATTCGAGGCTGCAAGAGCCGTCTCTCGCCTCCTCAATCTCTACCGTTCTCTCTCCGATCCAGAAATATCGCGCCTCCGGAAAGAAATCTTCAAATCTAAAGGCATCCTCTACCTCAATTCCGAGGACGAAGGGTACCTTCTAAAGCTTGCGTGCGTCGAAAAGATCGAAGACCTCGACAATGCCGCGAAGGTTGTGGACCGCCTTGGCCGAAAATGTCCAGACTTTACGTTAAAGGGATTCAATATCATTTATGCAGAGGTTAAATCTGGGTCAATGGATTTAAGAAAATTTGAATATGGATCAAGTAAAACAAAGAATAAGATTAGGAAACTAAAAAAGTTTTTATTATCAACATTGAGTTTGTATGGCTCCATGCAAAGTCCTTCCCCATCGGATGTGTCCGAGAAAAAACCTAATTCTCCTGTTCCGTTTAAAAACATGATCAACTTTCCTGCAATCGAATGGATGATTGCGCCAAACCGTAAACAAGTTTGTGATCATGTTCGCAAGCCAAAACTATGGACACAACCTTTCGATAAGGTTGTTAGATCAATGTCACGGATTGTGTGTGTGATTTATGCTAGAATATGCATGGTGTTTGGGCCGTACGTGCCGGATTTGCCCGCGGCGTACCCGAGCAAACAGAAACTAGTTACGAATATCCCATCTGAGTACTGGACTGTGGAACCGGCAAATGATGATAAGTGTTCACGGGCGAAGCTGATAAGATCAAAATCTAGGAAGAATCTTATTAGGTTTCCTAGCCGGAAGACGGTTCCAGCTTGGGGAGCAACCGTGTTCCATGTGGCGGGGCCTGATACGGTTGGGGGGTCACGGTTGCAGATTCTTTATGCGAATTTGATAATGATGGCGGAGGAGAATATGAGCAGGAAGAAGTTAAAGGATGATGTGAGAGATGAGATGTTTAAGATGTTGCCAAGACATATAAGAGCAGTGGTGAAGATGAAGATCAAGAGTCAGTTGTAAGTGTTTTTCTTGACTTACTAAAACAAATTAACTTACATTTCTTCTTTAGTTACATATCTTTTAAAGGAACTTTTTCGAGCTTATATAAGGGAGTTTTTGGATTTGTAGGTGGTTTAGAGATGTGGCAATAAGTATTTACTAAACATTTTTGTAAGTTGTATAAATAGGCATATGAGCGAACTCAAAGGACAGCTGAATGTTATTTTGGCTGTTGGTCAAACGACCATAAATCCTGACTTCTTTTCCATGTAAAGTTATAGAGTTAGGGGCTCTTTGGTAACACCTGAATGTTTAAGTGCTGAACTATTAAGAGATCTGAACCATTAAATGCTGAATCAGTAAGAGGTCTGAACCATTAAGAGCCTGTATAATGCTTAACCGTTCAGAGGGAAATGTCTGACTAATTCAGATTAGAGGTCTTAACCATTCAGACTCTGTATAAATCTTAACCATTCAGAGACAAATGCCTGAACCATTCAGACATCTGCTCGTGAAACAAACAGTCTAAACCATTAAATGCTAAACCAGTAAAAGTAAAATGTCTGAACCATTAAGAGCCTCGTTAAGAGGTCAACACTCTGAACCATGCATGCATCATCAGAAATAGAATTAATGCATGTTGCCCTTTCAAGGAGCGGCATCTCCAAAAAAAAAAATAAATAAATAAATAAAAAATAACCAGCAATTTATGATGCATGCATTGGTTCCATCCCGTCTACAAATCCAAAAAATATTGTATTTAGAATAACAGTAACTAGCAACATGTATTGAATTTGAATGCAGAGGAAAATACTGTGATAAAAAGGCAATGAAGGAAGCATTGAGGAGGATATTCTTGTGGTTATCGCCAATGGCAACAAACACTTTGTTGTGGCAACGGGAGAGGAGAGTGGAGATGACTAATTTTCAGATGAGGCCTCCAATGTTGTTATTGCAGACATTGCATTTTGCAGACAAGGACAAGACAGAAGCTGCGATTATTGAGATATTAGTGGGTTTGAGCTTTTTATACATGCACGACAAACGCGGGGCGCCGGCCGGTTGACCGCGGTGGGGTGGTGGTGGACATGTTTATGTAGTTGGTACTAAATTAATGGTGTAAAGTTTTGAACATGAAACAAGTTGTATATATATTCTACGTACATGTATTCAACTTGGTACTAATATTATCATACCTTAATGAATATGTTTATCGCATGGTCAACCTAGGATTTATTTTGTTTGTTCAATATTATGGCTTTGTGGACATGAACGAAGTTATAATTGCAGTGTTCAACACAATGTAACTCTTAAAAAGTGTATAACGAACTGAATGAATATATGATCCTTATAGTGGATAGGAATGTTTATGATTCGGTTTCGCAGACCTTGGTGAACATTGGAGTGAATCAATGGGAAAATTACCAAAATGTCTCTTGACCAAGTGCATTTTCAAAATTGTCACCTTCCTGCGTCTTTGGAAGGTCCTCCCAGCCTCGGAAGCGTCCGCCTTTCACGTGAAGCGTCCGCCTTTCACGTTGAAGCGTCTGTTTCCTTTTAAGCGACATGTGTCCGATGTTGAAGCGTCCGCCTCAGGCGCAATGCGTCCGTGAAGCTTCTGAAGTGTCGGCCAACGACGCAGGGTCCGTATCTTTGTCCAATTTCTTTTTATAACTTATAAACATTTCTAACATGGGATCATGTGCATGCTCTTTATAAAAAGGTCCCTTATAAAAACTATATGTATGTTAACGGAGCAAATTTTAAACGATATAAAACACGTTATTTTTTAGTTAAAAATTTTTATATTAAACATCAAAACATAACATAATAAAAAACAAAAAAAAACAAACAACACATAATATTATATCTAAAACCATATCTTAATAGCCTCCCACTCCGAGACATGTTTGAAATCATGTCTCTCTTCATGATGGTAGTTGATGAGGGTCACCTCCTTCTGATCGTCCTCACCAAGGTCCGGCATTTCTGTCTCCACTTTCTTGAAATATCGATCAAATCTCTCACATTCCAACCGCAGCACACGGAACTCGGAGGATAGTGCGTCAGCGGTCCGGTTGTGTTTCGGACCACGTAGTTGGGCGAAATTCTGTTGAACACGGACCCAGAGCCCACCATGTCCTCGAGGTGGAGGATCGATCATGGCCTGCTCCCATGCTTCGCACAGAGCAATGTCTTCAACGTCAGTCCAGGAGGTGGCCATTGTCGGGTCGTTGACGACGTCATATTTTCTTGTGAAATGGCTGATTTTGTTAGAAAACGGCGGGTGTTTTGATTTTGATAAGTGATAAGTGAACGAGTTATATAGTGGGTAAATGTGTGCAACGGTAAAAGTTAAACGGCTTTTGACTTTCCAACTTTTTTCGGAAGCGTCAGGAAGCGTCGGTCAAGCATCGAGGGAGCCTCGGCTCAAGCCTCGGAAGCGTGGTCCAGCCCTCGGAAGCGTCGGCCAAGCCTCGGAAGCGTCGGGCAGGCCTCGGAAACATACACATGGAAACATTAAAAAAATTATGGTTATCATGCGTCGGTAACTGACGCAATTTCGTAACGGAACGGACGCTTCAACATCGGAAACGTATCGCTTGAAAAGGAACGGACGGTTCAACGTGACAGGCGGACGCTTAAACGCGAAAGGCGGACGCTTCCGATACTGGGAGGACCTTCCAAAGACGCAGGAAGGTGACAATTTTGCTAATGCACTTGGTCAAGAGACATTTTGGTAATTTTCCCGTGAATCAATATAGTTTTGAAAAAAGTCAAACTGAACCATCCGGATTGGTCGTTGGTCAGCCAAACCGGTAGGCTTTTGTTAAAAGTACAATTTAATATTCATGTGATTATTTTTAAATATTATTGTTGGTTTTAATTGACTGTTCTAATCATGGGCTAGAAGTAACGCAGTCTACATCCTACTCTCATCAGACCTTACCTTAACTTTTCTATCGGTAGGATTTACTGAGTATGATGATCATGATGATGATGATGTGCTGACGGAACAAACTTGATGGTCTGGGTTTCAAGAATGGGCTAAGCTAGAGTTATCGGCTTCAAGTGGTTGGTGGATATCTGGATTGGGCTTAAAAGTTGAAGGTCAGTTGAAAGACCTAGTAGGGTCGTCTACGTATCTTGAACACACGAATAGGATATCTCGCTCCAACAACAGACTCACGTGGTGTGTGGAATCCACCACGAGAAGCATACTGCTGTGTAGGTCATGAGACAAAAGGTGTAGAAGAACAGGTTATCCAGCCTATGAACACATACAGTGAACACACAGTAGTTAGTGTCTTGTTTCTCTCTCTAGAAAGTTTTCTTGCACAGAAAGATAATTCTTAAAATTTGTATCATTGTATTTAATCACACAGTATAAATACAATGACCAAATCCGGAACACATCCCATGAACAAACTCGGCCACATATGTCCTAACAAAACCTAGTCCAAATATACATAAAAAATTCGGACATTACATAACAAACGCGGATCATAACAATACATAGATTTCGAATTTGCTAGACAAATTCGGATAGGACCATAAAACACAAATACAGACAAGTTACATGAGACTCAGACTTTTCAACAATTACAAATTAGACCCTGAAACATCTTCACTTGTAGAAACCAACATGTATCATCAGAGGTGCACTTACAGACTCTCCCTTGATATATGCGAGATCTACAAGTCTTGTGAAAGTCTTCGTCAGATCTTCGAGTAGTCACTTCCCGCTCCAATCTGATTCTTGACACAAAATTGTACAACTATGATAAACTGTCACACCCCGATTTCCACACGTTTCACCGGTGGGCCCGGTGGGGGATTACCGTGACGTAGTTGGCAACAATATAGTCAAACCACACAATATTTAAATGCATAGCGGAAGCATAAAGATAGATATATTTCAATCATCAAATGTAATATCCAAGTATCACAAGTAGTCGAAATAAATCCACAGGGGATCAAAATAAAATAGAAATATTGTTCAACAGATAGTGGCATCCCAAGCTTGCGAGATTCTAACTATGCTAAGTAGTAGCCAGCCTATTTCGTGTAGAACCTGCATTTAATCTTTTTGGGGAAAATACATCAGTTTACACTGGTAAATACATTCAACCGACACTTTTGTAAAAGGTTTAATAAAATTGATTTGAATGCACAAGGCACAAACTCTTTATAACTTGGGATAATTAATCAATTAAATCTTGTAAAAGAATTACATGTTCACTATGCGTTCAGTCGCCCGGGTCATGCCGGGTTTAAGGTTAATAGACACGCCACATAGCATAAAGTCGTGGCAGGAAAACCAACGGTTATACCTTTATAAATATAGACACATTGTCGAGTGTACGCCTACACCCGCGTGTCAAGGTCGTGGCCATTTCGTAAAATGATGCCAAGGATATCCGGGACATGGTCATTAAGCTCCCAAAGGCGTAAAGCCAACAAAACAAATTTTTAAACGGGTCACATTGATAATACCCAACTACTAATGAGTTAGGGTCAATTGCCCGACCAAGCGGTATTTTATATACCGTAACCCAAGCCCGTATAACGGAAAATAAGTTAAAAGTATTTACCTGAGCAAGTAATAACCTCAACAAACAAATGCAAGTATCTTTTACTGGTCTCCTATTCTGGAACGAAGGTTTATAACAACCTATTAGAATCCTAACGGGTCTTTAATTTAGCCTTAGCTTAGACCGGTCAGTTTCAACGGATAATTACGGTTTAATCGCGTGAAAGGCGAAAACCAGGAATAGAATGTGGTTTGGACCCAACAAGTTTGAAGACTTGTTTTATATGGGTAATATAACCACACTCTGGATTTTGAAGTAAAAACGATAAGGTTTGACCCGTTTTGGCTAGTTTATGTAAACTAGTTACATAACCCGAACCGTACGCGTAAAAGGCGTAACGGGTAACCGTAAGAGTCCTACACAGGTTTCCAAAGTTAATATGCTCTAAAGAGGTTGTGGTATCAGTAGGACACCTTCCATTATGCCCATGACGAGTTTAATCCCAATATACGCCCCGTAGGGGTATTTCGGTCATTTTAAAGATTATAAAAGAGGTTTCCGAGTTCTACAGGAAATCTGAGTTTTCTGAACAGTTTATAAAGTCCAAAATACTCTATTTATTATTTAAAGTCAGTAGCAACTGGATTCGGGTCAAAATACCTTGTAGAACTCATTTTATGCTCGAAAAGGGTATATTCGATATTTACCGAATCAATGCCATAACCGTAGGTTATGAGCAGGTTAAAAATAATGAAAAATCTTTAAAAATCCCAAAATATTATTTTACATCAGTGTGTAAAAGGTTTGGTGTCGAAATTTGGGTTTAGATAGGCTTTATGCTAATTGCGCCGTTTAATTACTAAAGTTTCCGTAATTGCGCTATTTAGCATAACTCCTATTCTAGACCTTGGATTGACGTGAAATTTTAGGGACATGCTTAGAAATCAGTAACTAAGGTTATTGTCCTTTCACATGTCCAAAATTCTCGTTTAAAGTAAAAAGGGCGTTATGGTCAACTTTTAAGCATTTAACGGAAATGTGCAAAAGATTCGAACAAACGATGAACCGGTCACAGAGGGTTATACCATCACGTAACCTGGTCCTAAGAAAGTCCTAAGGCATATCTAAATCATACCATAACGGGTCAGAACTGTAGTCAAAGTTTTGCGACTTTCGGTTCTGAACCGGGTCAAAACAGTAAATGGTCGGATCAAACAAACTTAGACCACTTATAATACTTATTATCATGTTGTATGAGTGTTAAAACAGGTTACACACCATCTACATTACTGATTATGCATAAAATCGAAAGTTAGCATTCTATTAACTTTTTCTAAGCAACTTTGACCCGACATTTGGACTAGTTATAGTGGGAATTAGAGGGTGCCCTTTTAAGGGTTTAAAGCCCACATAATTACCAACATATAACTACCTTAGATTCGGCTAATCACTGGACCATTTGTGATTAACCGTTAAGTCAATCGTTAATTACGACAGATTGACTTTTAAGCTATATCTAAGCAAGACTTAACCAAGAAAGGGTGGAGCACACTTACAAGAGTCCTATGCACGACCAGGGATCAGAAATGATCAGAAGTGTTGTTTGAAGGTGTGAAGAACATTGATGCACTTAGTGGCCTTTTATAGTAAACTACACATCTTAGATCATTGACAACAATGCCTACAAGTGTTCTTGGATGATCACCAAGTGTCTCTGAGTGCTAGAGGATGTTTAGGGGGTGCCCATGCTCTTAATAATGGTCCATAAGTCGGTTAAAACAGCAAACAGTGCTTCTGTCCGACTTTTCTGCATCTGGGTGGCTGAGGCGGCCCGCGTCCAAGATCATGTAACCTTTACGCGGCCCGCTTGAATCTCAATGTCAGAGCCCATATCTTCACTGTCAGCGCGGCCCGCGTAAAGCCCTTTGCTACCTTTACGCGGCCCGCCTGAGACCTAAAAGTAAGATTTTTCAAATCTTTTCAATTATTACTGTTGGCCTTTGGCGATTTGAAGGGGTAACTTTGCGTTTTGGGCCTCGTTAATTTACGTATAAGGGCCTCGTGACTTTTACCCTCGCCGTTAAGTCCTCGGTTAATTTATTATTACCCGAAAAGTCCTAACTTTCAATGTTGACGCTTTTAACCCCTCGCATACGAATTTGATCATAACTTTCTCGTTTTAAAACGGAACTTCGCGAAATTTATAACGTACATTCTAGTGAGCGTAATTTACTGTTACAAAGTCTCGGGTTCGTTAATGGGTCATTCAGAGGTATAACTTTAATATGCTGACACATTTAACCCCTGTAGTTTGTAATCTCTCACTTTCTTCCGCATTTCGTTCCGTACGATCCATGATTTATTCGTTTGAAGGTACGAGCATCATTTAGGGTTACTGTACAGTATATTTATCCCTTGTTGACATTTTGAACCCTCGGATTCACATACTTTCTATGTTTGTCAACTTTAGTCCTTATTTAGCATTTATTACCACGTGTAAACTTATGACACGTGTCAATACATTATAGGACGCAAAATTTCGAGGTGTTACATCCTCACCCCTTAAAAGAAATCTCGACCTCGAGATTTATTGAAATAAATGAGGGTACTTTTCTTTCATCGTGGACTCTACCTCCCACGTGTACTCGGGACCTCTACGGGCATCCCATTTTACCTTCATAATTGGTATATACTTCCTGCGATGTTTCTTAACCTGTCGATCCTCGATCGACACAGGTTTTTCAATAAATTTTAAGCTTTCATCGATGTGTACATCTGTGTGCGGTATAACCAGTGATTCGTCAGCGAAACACTTCTTCAGGTTACAGATATGGAGCACATTGTGGATACCACTGAGCTCTTCCGGTAAGTTTAATTTGTAGGCAACTGATCCGACACGTTCGATTACCTCGAAGGGTCCAATATATCTCGGGCTTAACTTGCCTTTCTTACTGAATCGCATCACCCCCTTCCAGGGTGATACCTTAAGCAATACCTTGTCGCCTACTTCGAAATTGAAAGGCTTACGCTTCAAATCTGCGTAGCTTTTCTGCCTGTCTCCGGCAGCTTTCAATCGATCGCGAATTTGGACAATCTTGTCCGTTGTTTCAAATATCATATCAGGTCCTGTCATCTGGACATCTCCAACTTCTGCCCAACAAACGGGCGTTCTACACTTTCTACCATATAGGGCATCAAAAGGTGCAGCCTTAATGCTCGTATGGTAGCTGTTGTTATAGGATAACTCGACCAATGGTAGGTGGTTATCCCAACTACCACCTAAGTCGATCGCACATGCACGAAGCATGTCTTCCAACGTTTGGATTGTACGCTCACTTTGTCCATCTGTCTGAGGGTGGTAAGCCGTACTGAAATTCAAACGTGTGCCCAAAGATTGTTGGAAACTTTTCCAAAAGTGTGACGTGTATCTGGTATCTCTATCAGATATCATAGACACAGGCACGCCATGAAGGGCTACAATCTTATCTACAAACAACTGGGCTAATATATCAGAGCTGTGAGTCTCCTTTATGGGTAGGAAATATGCTGACTTGGTCAGTCTATCAACTATTACCCATATTGTATCGTTTCCCTTCTTTGTCTTTGGCAACTTGGTGATGAAGTCCATCGTCACCATTTCCCATTTCCACTCGGGAAGTTCGGGCTGTTGTAGCAAGCCTGACGGCTTTTGATGTTCTGCTTTTACTTGCGCACAAGTTAAACACTTTGCTACATAGGTGGCTATAGACTTTTTCAAGCCTATCCACCAAAAGTTTGCCTTCAAATCCTGGTACATTTTATCAGCTCCAGGATGAACGGAATATCGGGAACTGTGGGCTTCCTGAAGGATAACGTCTCGAAGACCTCCATAAACAGGAACCCATATCCTTCCATTTAATCTCAGAATTTTGTCTTTGCCATAGGATATTCAGTTACTCCTAGCTTTTCGTTAGGATAGTTAGCTTCTGACACAACTTCTTTCTGTGCAGCTAACAATCTCTCATTCAGGCTGTTCCGATTCCAATGCTCTTGGCATTGATCCTTATTGGTTTCACTCTTTCTTTTCTGCTCAAGGCATCTGCGACTACGTTGGCCTTGCCTGGATGGTATCTTATTTCACAGTCATAATCGTTCAGAGTTTCCATCCAACGTCGCTGCCTCATATTCAAATCTTTCTGATTGAACAGGTGCTGGAGGCTTTTGTGATCAGAATAGATCACAAACTTAATACCATACAAGTAATGCCTCCAAAGCTTTAGTGCAAATACAACGGCACCCAACTCCAAGTCATGGGTGGTGTAATTCTTTTCATGCACTTTTAATTGTCGCGAAGCATAGGCAATCACCTTGCCCTTCTGCATAAACACACAACCCATCCCGGTGTGCAATGCGTCACAATACACTACAAATTCTTCCATTCCTTCCGGCAATGTCAACACAGGAGCATTGCTTAGCTTCTGTTTGAGGATATCAAAAGCTTCTTGCTGTTTAGGGCCCCAATTAAACTTTATATTCTTTCCAGTTAAAGAAGTTAGGGGTGCAGCAATTCTTGAGAAATTTTCGATGAAGCGTCTGTAGTATCCTGCCAGACCTAGGAAACTACGAATCTCCGTAGGCGTCTTCGGCTCCTGCCAATTCATGACGGCTTCAACCTTGGCGGGATCCACTTGGATACCACGCTCACTGACTACATGTCCAAGGAATTGGACTTCTCGTAGCCAAAATTCACATTTAGAGAATTTGGCGTAAAGCTTTTCTTGATGAAGCAGTTTAAGAATACATCGAAGATGCTTCTCGTGGTCAGCTTGACTTTTTGAGTAGATGAGGATGTCATCGATGAAGACAATGACAAATTTATCCAAATACGGCTTGCAGACGCGATTCATGAGATCCATGAATGCGGCAAGTGCATTAGTGAGCCCAAAAGGCATCACTAGCAACTCGAAATGACCATAACGAGTCCTGAATGCAGTCTTGTGCACATCTGTGTCCTTGACCTTCAATTGATGGTACCCTGACCTTAGGTCAATCTTGGAAAAGTAGCTCGCTCCTTGCAACTGGTCGAACAGATCGTCGATCCTGGGCAAAGGATACCTATTCTTGATTGTAACTTTATTCAGCTCACGGTAATCAATGCATAGACGCATCGAACCATCTTTCTTCTTGACGAACAGGATTGGTGCTCCCCAAGGAGATGAACTTGGTCTAACAAAACCTTTGGCTAGCAGATCATCTAGCTGCGTCCTCAATTCTTTCATTTCAGTCGGCGCCAATCTATACGGTGCTCTTGCAATAGGCGCTGCTCCTGGAATGATGTCGATACTGAATTCCACTTGCCTATCTGGTGGCCAACTAGGCAGTTCTTCCTGGAAAACTTCAGGATAGTCAGAGATAACTGGGATGTCTTCAATCTTGGGTTTCTCCTCACCGATAGTCACCTGTGCCATATAAATGACACATCCCTTCTTCAAACATCTGGATGCCTTTAGCATAGACACTTGCGCAGGCAATCCATGCCGAGTATCTCCCTGAATGGTAAGTGGTTCTCCAGACGGAGTCTTGATTACCACTTGCTTCTTGTTGCACACAATTTGGGCTTGGTTATGCGATAACCAATCCATACCCAATAGTACGTCGAAACCAGCTAGTTTAAAGGGTAACAGGGATAAAGGAAATGAGTGATTCCTAATGTGTCACACCCCCAAAATCCACCTGCGGAATACCACCGCTTGGGAGCGTGACTGACCAGGATCAAGCCACCAATCATATTGAACATGTAATTAATATCAAGAAAAGTAAATGTAAACCAATCATTCAATACGATAGGTGTTCAAGACATAATCATAGTTTCAAAGTGTAGCGGAAGCATAAGTATGAAAACCCAATGTGTAACATAAGTTCAAATGTTTAAATGTTTTAACATGGCATCCACGATCCATGCTCCACAACGACCTGCTCCTCCCTGTGCAAGCTCCATGTATCTAACGACCTGCAAGGCATGTAACAGAGGATCAAGAACTAGTTGAGCGAGTTCACAGTTTATAGTTCGGTATATGTAATAGTATAGTAAGCCTTGGATTCGTTCATTAAGTCATGTATCGTAATAGTTCGTATCGCGGCCCTTCAGGCATGTATGCGAAGATTAGGGAAAGTTCTCAAGTATTCTAGACTAGGTATGTTTGTATCACGGCCACACGGCACCTGTGCGAAGTTTTAGTGTATAGTTCGCAGCCTTCCTAGGCATGTGTGCGAAGATTAGTCATATTATCGCAGCCAACCCTGGCATGTGTGCGAAGATCAGTCATATTATCGCAGCCAATCCTGGCGTGTGTGCGAAGATCAGTTCTATAAGCATCACTAGTCTAGCAGTATCTTAACCAATCACCTTCCTCACCCGAGGATCATATCACTACGTTCCATTATCTAGGGAAGTACAAGTAAATAAATCAATCCCATTCCCACCCTGGGAACCCCATGCCTTGGCTGTGTGAACTCACCTTGGTTTGCTCGGTATGCTATGCTCTAGGGTTTATCAAATGTCTAATTCCGTTACACAAGACCTAGGATATGTTGCACATGATACGATGTAAGTGTTTGCATCAAATTAGGGTTTACAAATCCTTGATATTCGAGCAACTATGTCTTGTGTGTTTATTGTGTACATGATGATATCACATAGAATGTTCACGCATGCAGGATTATACAGTTGTATTCAACTTCATACAATCATACAGTCTTTTCGAGTTTAAACAGTAATTAGTGCATGCATCACAACAAGCATTCCGGATCATAGAATCAACCTAATTCAGACAGTTCATTAACGACGTCGGATCATTTATCAAGTAATCAGTTCAGACTGTGTATATTTAACATAAAGCTCAGGCTAGTTTATCATGCATAAAAGTCGGGCTAGGTTACCAAGTATGAACGTCACTAGAAAAATCAAACCATACGCTTGTGTATTTCAAAAGAGTCTGATAACATGCACTAGTGATAAAAGTCGGACCCCTTTGCTTTCCACACATGAAATTCGGACAGGGCATGTGGGGTTAAAACTCGGATAACATGAGTAGGGGTGAAAGTCGGACTTGGGGGTATAGGGATTAAACTCGGACAGCATGATAAACACATAAACATCGGACCCATTACAGGTTAAAAGTCGGACCATACCACCTCCTTAAGAACTCGGACCTTCTAAACTCCTAACCTAAAGGTCGGACAACACAATGGAGTTAAGAAACTCGGACCCTCATGATTACCCTTACATAGCTCGGACATGTTTAACATCTAAAACTCGGACCAGGTTTAGGCATTTAAAAAGTCGGACATGGTCATCTTGCATAACCTCGGACCTAGTGTCCTTTCTATAAAAGTCGGACTAGACTTTCCCTTGTCAAACTTCGGACCAATGTAACAACAAAAGTCGGATCACTCTCCCCTTGAGCAAAACTCGGACTCCCCTTGAGTCTTAACAAAAGTCGGACCCTAACACCCCTATAAAGATTGGACCTTGAGTCTTTATAAAACTTAGACTCCCTACAACTTTTAAAGGTCGGACCATTGTTATATTATAGATGTCGGATTCCTTTTAGAACTCATAAAAGTCGGACAATGTATGATAACATAAAACTCAGACAAACAATCACTTTCATTCACAAAACTCTGACTCTTTACTCCGAACTTTAACATACGTGATTTCCAAAGCTAATACACAGAATCATTGGGACAGTTACACTTACGTTCATGCGATCAAGAAACCCTAACTCATACATTTGCAGAACAGAAATCACTTATCAATCAATCATCTATCATGACTTGTATCTTAACATCAGGCAATTGATTACACACTAATCTAATTCATTTCTCAATCATCATAATTCAATCAGTAATCAGAATCAATCAAAGCACAGAACCATCATATGAAAGCTAGGGTTTACAAGTGTTCTAATAATCAAGAATTGATACAATCAAACAATCAGTAAACGGTTACCTTGAATGATTCTAAAGAAAGAGGAATCAAAAGCGATGATTATCTTGTGCCAATGATGATGGTGATGATGATTGCCAGAGAAAGTGAATGTACGTGCTTTGGTTTTTGTGAAAAATGATTAGTGAACAAGGGATTAGGGTTAAGTATGATTTAGGTTTCACTAATAACTCTTTACACCCTTTATTATCATATTTTACACAAGCACACCATCTCACAACAATTTCATAGTTTCACCACCAAGTTCACATATTTGACAAGTCTATCACAATTAACACATAACAATGCACAAACACACAATACACTTCATTGAATCAAAACGTATACAATTCCATAGCAATCAGTTGTGCAAATAACCAACTAAACAATACATGAATGTGCAGTAAATGCGAAATAGAAATCTTGGAAATTCGAGTTGTCACATAATGGATATAACACATCCATCTAAAACAGTTGAGACTGTTCCCATAGTCCCATCAGCTAGTTCTACTTCATATTTCACATTCAAGGTTTTAACAGGCAATTTTAACAACTCACAAAACTTAATCCACAAAGGATTTATCTGCTCTAGAATCAAATAATACTCTTGCGAATACATCATTGATAAGAAACATACCGGTTATGACGTTGTCGTTCTGGATAGCCTCTTGAACATTCATCTGAAAGACCCTGGCATTGGTCTTTTTCCCTTCTTCAGCCTTCTTCACTATCTTCGGGCAGTTAGTCTTGATGTGCCCTTTTTCGTTGCAACTATAACAAGTTTCATCCTTGAGTTTCTTGCACTCAAGTGTCCTATGCTCAGAGGACTTGCAAATCCCACATGCCTTCGGCTGGGATTTCGGCTCATACATGCACCTTCCGAAGTGGTGCTTCTTGCAAACATTGCACTTGGGCCTATCGTCCGACTGTCGGTCATTCTTCTTGGTCTTTGATCCCTTCTTGTGGTCACGATTCCCCAATGCTTCTTGCTTGACCTACGTGAATCATCATCTTCACGTTTTCTCTTCTCAGTGTCAGCATTCCTCAGAGATCTCTGTCTCACTGCATCCAGTGTGAGAGACAGAGATATATCTGCCACGGATCTAAATGTAGCAGGCCTAGAAGCCTTCACGCTAGCCTTTATCTCTGGGGCCAAACCCCCAATGAAACGCGCGATCCGTTTGGGTTCCGGGGTCACAAGGTACGGAACCAATCTTGACAAGGTGTTGAAACTCGTGATGTATGCCTGGCAATCCAGGTTCTTCATAACCAGTGATAGGAAATCAGACTCTATCTTCTCAACCTCGTGCTGAGGGCAGTAGTTTTCTTTGATGAGAGCAATAAATTCCTCCACGTCATGCTATACAAAGCAACCTTCCCAGAGGCTTGAACCAATGATCTCCACCACGCTAGGGCTTCACCCTTGAATGACTAGGAAACAAACTTCACCACATCCCTCTCAGCACAACCACTAATGTCCACAACTGTGTCCATTTCGTCCAGCCAGGTCATGCAATCCACAGCGCCTTTTTCCCCAGTAAAGTCTCGGGGTTTGCAGGAAACAAAATACTTATACGTGCAACCCTTGGCGCGAGGTGCATCATTGAACACTTTATTCTTAGGACGGACACTATTCTCATTTGATGAGTGTTGATCGTCATCCTTCTCAGGTTTAGACTGGGTAGAGGGTGGTTTGCAGTGATGTCCAGAATGGGTTTTTGGTTTAGAGTGTGGTGCAGATCGGGTCCTGCTTCGAGACTCGCTATACTCTTCGTACTGCCGATCTAAGGCCGTCTTAACAGCGTCGTCTACCAAAGCTTTTAATTCAACGCCCGTTATATTAATTTGGGTGTTATCATTGACATCCTCCTTTGAATGACTATTAGCTCCAATTGGGTCAGCCATTGAGATCTTGATCTGCTACAAAGAATATGACAGAATTTTATTTAGGAGTTTATTATGGAATTGTCTTTTATGGCAGTTCATTAACCATGGTAAACATAGACCATACTTGGTTAATTTGTTACTCGCTTTTATTCATGATTCGAGTATAACTTATCCTAATTACAAACAATATTGTTAGTGGCACAAAAGCCTAGTCACAAGGACGTTTTATAATATAAGCCAGGATTTCAGAGAATCAAGGCATGAAGGTTTGTACTATAGTTCTTTTACCTTTTCTGACAAGGAGTTATAGGCTACAACTGTCTTTTGTCTTATATGACAATAAGTATGGCCCGTAGGCACTACATCACTAATGGATGTTTGATAAGTGATCATCTTAATTGATGATTAAACCCATGATTTATAAATCATTAATTTAGGTCTTGGAATCCTTTGAAGGACTCTCATATACGAATGACGCGTGTGATTTTAACGAATCACATCTGCCAAGAATGTTAACATGTTTACAGAGGTTAACAGGAATCTGAATCTTTTACCCAGGTCTCACCATCTTGGCCGGGTCTTATAATGACACCAGGCTAGGTCTCACCATTAAGATTCTTTATTTAGGCAGACTTAATTAAAAGGAATGATTTTTAATTTATTTCATATTAAAATGACAAAAATGAAATTTATAAACTTAACATTCCACCAGTCATAATAATGATTACACACTGCCCTAAACGGGACTTTCAATAGACAAATACCTACGCAGAGGTTTACAGAAAACAAATCCACGCAGGGACCAAATACAAGGATAGATGTCCGCACAGGGACAATAAGATAAGTCCATGCAGGGACTGAAAGGCAATTGTCCACGCAGGGACTAAACACAAGAAAAATGTCCACGCAGGGACTAAAACAAATAGATGTCCACACAGGGACTCGATTGTAATAGGAAATACAATAGAACATATAAAGACTAATGATCTCGCTTCTTCTTCCCTTTTAACAGGTTTGCTATGCCTTTAAGGAATCCACGATTGTTCTTACGTTCTTGCTCAAAGTTTCATTCTACCCTATTTAAACGGTGAAGGATTTCTTCCTGCTCCGGTGAGGAAAAACGTGGCTGCTGCGACGGTTGTTGAACCGGAGGTCTAGTAGGTGCTGGATACCCATGAGCTGCGTATCCTAATCCCCAGGGATTTCCATAAGGTCCTTCGGGATGGAGGGCGTTGTAATTGGCCGCTACCAAGTATGGGTCGGCGTCAGCATAATTATAGTGAGTGTGAGTCGGCAACTCAAACGGGTTATATGTTGTGGATCTGGCGTATGCTGGTATCGGGTTATCGTAGCCGAATGGTGGCGGAGGTGGTGCAACTGGTGCGGAATTCACCTCTGCAGGGTGGCTCGAAGGTCCACCCATTTCTGGGTCTTCAGGTAGTGGCGGAAAATGACTTGCACTCGAGTGGCGAGGGGTGCTAAAGTGAAATTCCCCTCCTCGTGTGGACATCCGCGCGCCTGATCTCCTACGCCTTGGCGGATCTGGAGGTGCTTGATGAACTGGTGGCGGTGGAGGTGGTGGCGTAACTGCCACGAAACGCGAATCCTCGGAAGGATCCTGTTGCTGCTGCTGCTGCTGGTGAGGTGATGAATGGTGAGAGGGTGTAAAGTACCACTCGCACTGGTTAAACCTCGCCTGGTAACTGTCTGGGCCTTGATAAGGTGTTCCATGAAAGGATGACCCATCAGAGATTTCGATAGGATGGTTGGGGGTACCTCTGGCAGGTTTGATGGGATCCGTGTCCTCGTCCATATCCATCGCATTATCCTCGGAGAAATGGTCTTCAGGTCCTAAAGGGTTAAAACCTACTGGTTCCCGAACATAGTCTGCTGGGTTGAACTGGCCTTGAAAGAAAGGAGTAGGGTCGCCATAGGAACGGTGCGAAACAGAACGCTGGAGAGGTATGAACGAAGGTTGAGGGTTACTGGACTCGTTTTCTGAGTTTAGCCCAAAAGAGTGACGGTATGAAGGCGTCGAACTGTGTGAGGTAGACCGTCTTGCGGGCTCAAAGAGGTTCCTTCTACGCCTCTGAGGTTCTTCACTCCTTGTGCTGGAAGGAGCTCGCATATGTGAAGGTCCGGCCTCGTGATCATTGTGAGTAGTGATCGGCCCTTTGCCTCTTCCTTCTCTTCTAATTGCTGGTGGCATATTTCCTGCTTAATAAATTTTTAAATCAACTATAAACAATAAAAGACAAATTAGAATCACAATTTGAATTTGTCCTATGTTCTTGTCTAGACTCGAGTATGTGCAATCGTGTCATTGAGACTAAACACATAAGGATAGTGTTTAATTCACTCAACGTTGGCTCTGATACCAACCTGTCACACCCTGATTTCCACATGTTTCACCAGTGGCCCCGGTAGGGGATTACCGTGACGTAGTTAGCAACAATATAGTCAAACCACACAATATTTAAATGCACAACGGAAGCATAAAGATAGATATATTTCAACCATCAAATGTAATATCCAAGTATCACAAGTAGTCGACATAAATCCATAGGGGATCAAAATAAAATAGAAATATTGTTCAACAGATAGTGGCATCCCAAGCTTGCGAGACTCTAACGATGCTAAGGAGTGGCCAACCTATTTTGTGTAGAACCTGCATTTAATCTTTTTGGGGAAAATACGTCAGTTTACACTGGTAAATACATTCAACCGACACTTTTGTAAAAGGTTTAATAAAATTGATTTGAATGCACAAGGCACAAACTCTTTATAACTTGGGATAATTAATCAATTAAATCTTGTAAAAGAATTACATGTTCACTATGCGTTCAGTCGCCCGGGTCATGCCGGGTTTAAGGTTAATAGACACGCCACATAGCATAAAGTCG
This sequence comes from Helianthus annuus, assembly GCF_002127325.2. Taxonomy (NCBI): domain Eukaryota; kingdom Viridiplantae; phylum Streptophyta; class Magnoliopsida; order Asterales; family Asteraceae; genus Helianthus; species Helianthus annuus. The sequence goes on along the minus strand of NC_035442.2, from coordinate 73,537,191 downwards.
TGGCGGGAAAACCAACGGTTATACCTTTATAAATATAGACACATTGTCGAGTGTACGCCTACACCCGCGTGTCAAGGTCGTGGCCATTTCGTAAAATGATGCCAAGGATATCCGGGACATGGTCATTAAGCTCCCAAAGGCGTAAAGCCAACAAAACAAATTTTTAAACGGGTCACATTGATAATACCCAACTACTAATGAGTTAGGGTCAATTACCCGACCAAGCGGTATTTTATATATCGTAACCCAAGCCCGTATAACAGAAAATAAGTTAAAAGTATTTACCTGAGCAAGTAATAACCTCAACAAACAAATGCAAGTATCTTTTACTGGTCTCCTGTTCTGGAATGAAGGTTTATAACAACCTATTAGAATCCTAACGGGTCTTTAATTTAGCCCTAGCTTAGACCGGTCAGTTTCAACGGATAATTACGGTTTAATCGCGTGAAAGGCGAAAACCGGGAATGGAATGTGGTTTGGACCCAACAAGTTTGAAGACTTGTTTTATATGGGTAATATAACCACACTCTGGATTTTGAAGTAAAAACGATAAGGTTTGACCCGTTTCGGCTAGTTTATGTAAACTAGTTACATAACCCGAACCGTACGCGTAAAAGGCGTAACGGGTAATCGTAAGAGTCCTACACAGGTTTCCTGAGTTAATATACTCTAAAGAGGTTGTGGTATCAGTAGGACACCTTCCATTATGCCCATGACGAGTTTAATCCCAATATACGCCCCGTAGGGGTATTTCGGTCATTTTAAAGATTATAAAAGAGGTTTCCGAGTTCTACAGGAAATCTGAGTTTTCCGAACAGTTTATAAAGTCCAAAATACTCTATTTATTATTTAAAGTCAGTAGCAACTGGATTCGGGTCAAAATACCTTGTAGAACTCATTTTATGCTCGAAAAGGGTATATTCGATATTTACCGAATCAATGCCATAACCGTAGGTTATGAGCATGTTAAAAATAATTAAAAATCTTTAAAAATCCCAAAATATTATTTTACATCAGTGTGTAAAAGGTTTGGTGTCGAAATTTGGGTTTAGATAGGCTTTATGCTAATTGCGCCGTTTAATTACTAACGTTTCCGTAATTGCGCTATTTAGCATAACTCCTATTCTAGACCTCGGATTGACGTGAAATTTTAGGGACATGCTTAGAAATCAGTAACTAAGGTTATTGTCCTTTCACATGTCCAAAATTCTCGTTTTAAAGTAAAAAAGGGCGTTATGGTCAACTTTTAAGCATTTAACGGAAATGTGCAAAAGACTCGGACAAACAATGAACCGGTCACAGAGGGTTATACCATCATGTAACCTGGTCCTAAGAGATTCCTAAGGCATATCTAAATCATACCATAACGGGTCAGAACTGTAGTCAAAGCAAAAGTCAAAGTTTTGCGACTTTCGGTTCTGAACCGGGACAAAACAGTAAATGGTCGGATCAAACAAGCTTAGACCACTTATAATACTTATTAACATGTTGTATGAGTGTTAAAACAGGTTACACACCATCTACATTACTGATTATGCATAAAATCGAAAGTTAGCATTCTGTTGACTTTTTCTAAGCAACTTTGACCCGACATTTGGACTAGTTAGAGTGGGAATTAGAGGGTGCCCTTTTAAGGGTTTAAAGCCCACATAATTACCAACATATAACTACCTTTGATTCGGCTAATCACTGGACCATTTGTGATTAACCGTTAAGTTAATCGTTAATTACGACGGATTGACTTTTAAGCTATATCTAAGCAAGACTTAACCAAGAAAGGGTGGAGCACACTTACAAGAGTCCTATGCACGACCAGGGATCAGAAATGATCAGAAGTGTTGTTTGAAGGGGTGAAGAACATTGATGCACTTTGTGGCCTTTTATAGTAAACTACACACCTTAGATCATTGACAACAATGCCTACAAGTGTTCTTGGATGATCACCAAGTGTCCCTGAGTGCTAGGGGGCGTTTAGGGGGCGCCCATGCTCTTAATAATGGTCCATAAGTCGGTTAAAACAGCAAACAGTGCTTCTGTCCGACTTTTCTGCATCTGGGAGGCTGACGCGGCCCGCGTCCAAGATCATGTAACCTTTACGCGGCCCGCTTGAATCTCAATGTCAGAGCCCATATCTTCACTGTTAGCGCGGCCCGCGTAAAGCCCTTTGCTACCTTTACGCGGCCCGCCTGAGACCTAAAAGTAAGATTTTTCAAATCTTTTCAATTATTACTGTTGGCTTTGGCGATTCGAAAGGGGTAACTTTGCGTTTTGGGACTCGTTAATTTACGTATAAGGGCCTCGTGACTTTTACCCTCGCTGTTAAGTCCTCGGTTAATTTATTATTACCCGAAAAGTCCTAACTTTCAATGTTGACGCTTTTAACCCCTCGCATACGAATTTGATCATAACTTTCTCGTTTTAAAACGGAACTTCGCGAAATTTATAACGTACATTCTAGTGAGCGTAATTTACTGTTACAAAGTCTTGGGTTTGTTAAAGGGTCAATCAGAGGTATAACTTAAACATGCTGACACATTTAACCCCTGTAGTTTGTAATCTCTCACTTTCTTCCGCATTTCGTTCCATACGATCCATGATTTATTCGTTTGAAGGTACGAGCATCATTTAGGGTTATGGTACAGTATATTTATCCCTTGTTGACATTTTGAACCCTCGGATTCACATACTTTCTATGTTTGTCAACTTTAGTCCTTATTTAGCATTTATTACCACGTGTAAACTTATGACACGTGTCAATACATTATAGGACGCAAAATTTCGAGGTGTTACATAAATGGAAGAGCGATCACCCTGTCTTCTTTTAGATATTGGAGTGAGTGCCGCTTCAACTTCTTCAAATCCTAAAGCTTGAAGTTGACCAGCCACATGGGATCCAACACCTTGACGATCACCTCTGTGACTTTCTTTTTGGTGATCACTGCCTCGCCTGTCTTACCATCAATGTACCATAAATCGATGCCTTCCATACTATCAAGGTCGAACTTCCTCATCTGGATTGTTCTTAGACACCAAGCAGGCTGGTACACAACCTTGTATTTAATCTCACCAGTGAACTTGCCTTTTGTTTTAACACGCCGACCCACAGCTGGCTTGAATTGGTTCCACTGGCTTGATCTGCTTTCTTCTTCTAAAGCCTTCTTCAGTGCTCTAATGATTCCTTTCGAGGTCGGTGTGTTTAAATCAAGTTGAGCAATATGATGTAAATCGTGTGCCTGAAGAGTATTGAGATTTTTTGACGCGCGGTTTGAAATACTGTACACTCGGTACCTTTTGTCACACCCCAACCGATGGCGGAATCATCAGGGCGTGGCACTGAGCGAAACAGATTGTCCAGGAGAATCCATAACAACTATTAATTATAATATATTAAAGGTTCATGTCCTATACCACAAACATATAAAATAAAAACAGTTATTACAGACATTGTTCTCGAAGACAAATATCTATTCCGACAACTCAGATTTTATTTAGTTTGTTTCTAGACTCTCCTAGCTTGATTCCATTGCAGCTAACAAGCATAAGCATCCTAAATACCTGTCACATACGTTAAAATAAAGTCAATACACATAGTGTAAAGGTGAGGATACAAGTTTAATAGTATAATAGGTAGCGAAAGCGGTTTATGCATAACCAGCATGTGACATGTAGTAAAGTGAAGCTAGTAGGTTATCGACAATGAAATATGCACAGACGTGACTGCGAGTTGTAGAGTGCGCATCACATATCACCACTGTGACATGTGAAGAAATACCCTTAGCAACCCTCATCCATGACATGTGTTGAGTCCAAACTATAGTACTATCATTGCTAAGGTGTCAGGCAACAATCATTGTGTAAACATAACATACAAGCATTCATCGAACAACACGTATAACATGCAGAGCGGTTAGCGTATAAAAAGTGCTTGCGTTGTGTGATCGATGTGATTTGATATAAGTAACGTATGTAACACCCAAAAGTGTGTAAAGCAAAAAGGGATCGAGTATACTTACAGATAGCGTTTAATAAATAAACACCGTCTTGGATTGAAGCGAGCGCTGGAAAGTTAGCCTGATTACAGAATGATAGCATAAGCGATGAACATTGCATTAAACGGTGACGAGTGATCTGAATGACGAAGGGTCATTCGATCGGATGACAACCCGGACGGATGGTCATTCGATCGGATGACAATCGGTACGGATGGTCATCCGGACGGATGGCCATTCGGTCGGATTGTCCCCAGTTTGGGATGTATGTGTTTGTGTATGATGGCTTTGAAGTTTTCGTTGTAGCATTTTCAAAACTTAGAAGTTTCTCTACCTTTCAGGTTGTTTGGTCGAACAGTCGTCCGGTCGGATGGTCGTTCGCTCGAATGGCGATCCGTTCCAAGTGAGACATTTCAGAAGAACAAGTTCACAGTTGAATGGTCATTCGATCGGATGGTCGTCCGATCGGATCCGATCGGATGACCATTCGTTTGTTTACTGTTACGCATTGAAAATTTATAAAATGTTTAAGTGTTGAGACCACAAGTCATCCGATCGGACGGCAGTCCGTTTGGTGACTTGCTCGTTTTGAAACTTGGAAAATTTTGTTAAGTTTAGAAAGTTTGTGGTTTGACCGAGACGGTATGACAATGTGTTAAACAACGGAAACCCATCAAGTCCGAGTCTTCCGATCGAGGTGGGAATCACCCCAGTCCGATTAGTTAACTGTTCTTGACGGTTGTTCATGTTCAACCCGTGAATCGGTTGTCTCTTTGATAGGAATCAGTTCTCAGACCGACACTTCCCTAGAGTATGAGTAGAAGGCCTAAATGAGCTCTGATTCTATCGGTTTTTATGTGAAAGTTGGGAATAATATAGAAACATGGAAATCAGTTGGAAAATTATGACAAAATCAAAATTTAATCGTGTTGAAATCTCTTAGATCTTAGTTGTTCTTGGTGGAATGATGTCACACTTTGAAGTTCTTGAGAACCCATGATGACGTCATCCTTGAACAACCCAAATCAGGTGGATTTCATGGTTAAAGTTAAGATTTGATGGTGAAAAAGATGAAGGAGTGTGTGTAGATCGTAGAAGTACAAGATTCGCGAGAAATCGCGAGAAATCGAGAGAAAAGAGGGCTAGAACGTGTTGGTCGGACGAGAGAGCTGTTACATCATGAACAGTGATGTGACAGGTGGTATTTATAGGTGAAAGGGTGAGTGAGGCGGTGTGTAGTGATGGATCGAAGGGCGGTTTGATCGGATGGCCATTCGATCGGATGGCCGTTCGATCGAATGGTCATTCAATCGGATGGTCAGTGTGAGTTGGTTTCCGACATTTCGTTTCGTGCGTTGAGCCTTGCGATGCGTTGCGAGTAAGCGATGCGATGGTATTAGACAACAGTTACACAAATAATCTAACTAACATACAAAAACATAAATAACCTTGCGTTTAGCGTTTGCGATTAGATAGCGATGCGATAGAGTTGCGATTGCGTTTTCGATTAATCACCACCAAACATAAGTAAACATGCACACGTAACACATAAATAGCACACACACGTAAAACAATATCCAAAACATATAATTCCCGTTGCGATGCTATAGCGATGAGATGGCGGTAAGTCTATTAGCGATTATTGCATATTCTCCACATAATACAACTAAGGCAACATAAAATAGAGTATAGATTACAAAATCAAAGAGTACAGTCAATAATTAAGCAAGGAGTGATAGATCGCAAATAGAAATCTTTTCTTCATTTAACTTTGACTTGTACTTTGACTTCAGAAACACGGGTTGTTACAGCCTCCCCTACTTTAGGGAATTTTGTCCTGAAATTAAGGCGTAGGCGTAACGAAAAGCTGTGGATACTTAGCCTTCATGTCACTCTCGAGTTCCCAGGTGAACTTTGCACCGTGTTTGCCTTCCCAGCGAACCTTCATAATGGGAATGCGTGAGCGCCTGAGCTTCTTGGTTTCTCAGTCCATGATCTCGACAGGCTTTTCCATGAAGTGTAATGTTTCGTCCACTTATAGTTCCTCAAGTGGTACTTGTAAGTTCTGCTCAGCCAGACACTTTCTGAGGTTTGAAACGTAGAAAGTTGGGTGGACGTTGCTAAGTTACTCCGGTAGTTCGAGTCTATAGGCCACCTTTCCAATTCTTTCCAGAATTTTAAAGGGTCCAACATATCGAGGCGCGAACTTTCCTTTCTTGCCGAATCTGATCACCCCCTTCCAAGGCGAAACCTTTAGGAGTACGTGATCGCCAACGTCAAATTCAAGGGGCTTGCGGCGTCTGTCAGCGTAACTTTTCTGACGACTCTGAGCTTTCAGCAGATTGTCTCGAATTTGGAGGATTTTGTCAGTCGTTTCTTGCAATAGCTCAGGACCGGTAATTTGCGCATCTCCAATCTCGTGCCATGCAATAGGCGATCGACATTTTCATCCATATAATGCCTCAAATGGTGCCATTTGAATGCTAAAATGATAACTATTATTGTACGAGAATTCGACCAAAGGTAGGTGCGCGTCCGAATTACCACCGAAATCTATGACACACGAGCGAAGCATGTCTTCAAGGGTACGAATCGTTATTTCAGTCTGACCGTCGGTTTGGGGATGGAAAGTGGTACTTAGATTGAGAGTAGTACCGAGAGCAGATTGAAACGTTTCCCAAATACGCGAGGTAAACCGACCATCGCGGTCAGAGATGATATCACGAGGCGTCACGTGTCGACATATAATTTCATCGGTGTAGATCCGTGCTAATCGTTCTACCTTAAAGTCTTCTCGTATCGGCAGAAAATGAGCAGATTTTATAAGACGATCAATTATAACCAAGATGCTATCGTGACCCGATGGCGTGCGGGGAAGTTTCGTTATAAAGTCCATGGCTATACTCTCCCATTTCCACATAGGGATCTCGGGTTGCACGAGTAAGCCTGAGGGTCTTTGTTGTTCGGCCTTCACTTTCAAACAAGTCAGGCACTTCGAAATATAGACGGTGATATCCTTCTTCATTCCAGGCCACCAATACCGAAAACGAAGATCATGGTACATCTTGTCGGCACCGGGATGAATGGAATATCGGGATTTGTGGGCTTCAATCAACAATATCTCCCAAAGGTTATTGCGACTTGGAATCCAGATGCGATCAAGATAGTAGAGAATATCATTCGATTTGCTTTCCAATCGGCTTTCGGAACCAAGAATTCGTTCTTCCTTCAATGTGCTTTCGGTGAAACAGGCGTTTTGGGCCTCACGAATAAGAGCTTCGAGGTCGTGATGGGCGCGAGTATTACGAACACTATGCAAATAGCTTCATTGGCTTAGAGTGTCGACAACGACATTTGCTTTGCCAGGGTGGTAACGAATCTCACAGTCGTAGTCATTAAGAAGTTCAACGCATCGGCGTTGGCGCGTGTTCAGTTCTTTTTTATTTTAGATGTGTTGTAGGCTCTTATGGTTGGTGAAGACCGTACACTTGGTACCGTAAAGGTAGTGTCGCCAAATCTTCAACGCAAAAACAATTGCACCAAGCTCGAGATCATGGGTTGTATAGTTCTTCTCGTGGATCTTGAGCTGACGAGAGGCGTACGCGATAACCTTGTCCCGTTGCATGAGAACACAACCGAGACCGAGGTTAGAGGCATCACAATAGACTACGAAGTCGTCGTTTCCGTCGGGTAAAGCGAGAACAGGAGCATTGTAGAGCATATGCTTGAGAGTCTGAAAGGCAGTGTCTTGTTCAGTTCCCCAAACAAAAGGTTTGTCTTTATGCGTGAGAGAGGTTAGCGTGTGACAACCCACAAAATTTCATGTATCCGTACGATTTATTAATGTTAATTAAAGTGCTTGATGACTGTGCTGAATTACTTAACTGCTTTCTGATTACTGTGTCATACTTACATGTGCTTTTTAATATACTAGTCTTGTGCAGAAAATTGACTAAATGGTCCTGTATGCTTTCCTAAGTGTTGGGAATTAAAAGTGTTACAAAAAGATATATGTAGGACACTATATGGAATAACTTAGCACTTTAACGGAACGGTATCTAACCAAACAACCGGACATTACCCGAAACACTAAAATATTACCAGAAACATTGTTTCACTTTTTCTGAGCTAGCTATGATTCCCGAACACTTAAACACATTACAAAATACATGGTACACACTTAACATTAAATCTTACACTTTAACCTTCCACTAATTGATTTATTTACCATTTAAATTTTCATTTAACCCTCCCCCCCATGTCAACCTACGGCTCACCCAAGGTGGCCCCACCCAAAGATTAACTTAAATCTCCTAAATCTTCCATATCTTCTTCCTGGATTTGTTGAGATGAGCTTTGTAATTCTTGGACACAAGAACCTTTGGACAATAGAAGAATTAGAGCATATAAGCATCATATGTATCTTCATCTTCCAATACACTACACCACAAGTGTACTTCAAGGTGTAACAAGATCATCAACGAGGCTCGGTGCTCACGAAACTTGAAGGACCACCTCCGTTTGCTATTATCCATCACATTTTCACTAGTGTTCTTCCCTAGCTTTAAGCTAGTTGTAAGACCTCTTTAAACTCTTGATACTTCATGTTTTTAGTGGTTAATAGTTATGTCTTGATGAAATCATATGAACACTAAAAGATCATGCGCATATATCTTGAACATAAAGCTTTACATAATATGAAAATGGATGAAACAAGATGAAATAATCCTAGTATGATATTGTCTTGGTTATGTTAAAGATTGGTTGTTGATTTCTTGGTAGTATGATGATAATCATCATATGGAACTTGTTAAATCATGATTGAAAACATGAGTTAACAATTTAGGAGGTGATTAGGGGTTTACATAAAAGAATCACCTCCATATTTAGACATGAACTTGAACATAAAATGATTTCTTGTAAAATAACAAACAAAGTGAACTAGTAATCTTGTAGATCCAAGACCTGTGTATGATTTTTCTAAAGGAACCAAGTTTGAAAAAATGATTCTTGAAAGATCATGATTATTAGTAAACCTATACTATTTTTAGTGACAAAATAAGTGTAGAAATATTTTTGGAACAAGAAGATGTGGTAAATAAATATTTTTGTAAAATATGTTCACAAGTTGTGAACATCTAAAAATCCCGAGAATGAGATTTTAAATAAAGTAAACACACTTTGGAGGGTAACTAAACCCACTAAACGCCTTACCAAGTTACTACGCGTTTTTATGAAACATCAAGTTCATGTTGGTTTGTAAATGGAATAGTTTGCTCTTGGTAAATTGTTGTTGATTGTTGAATGATTTTCGGAAAAGAAAATGATATGCTTATTAGCATGGACGCCTCCATTTACAAAGGAAACTCTGGCAAAATTTTCTAAAAATTCCAACACTTAGAAATTATTCCTCTAACAAGTGTTTACAAATATGTTTTAACTTTGTTTTTCAAAATAAACTTCGCCAAGAGTTTTGTTACAAAAATACGAAGTATCGGAGGTTGATTTTTACAAATAAAATAGATAAATATATTTAGAATATACATATATTTTATACCAGAACACTTGTGTGGATATTTTTTTATTTTGTGAGATAGTTGTATTATTTTAGGGTAAAATAATATAACTTAACAAAATACCTTGACATTTGTATTGTGTGGTGTACGAAAGGATATGTACCGCCATCCTCCATGGGTACGATGTCAAGATTAATCCTGCGTATTCTCCTTGGATAGAATACGTACGTACGTTCGTCCTCCTAGGGTAGGACAACAACCTTAAAACTTACTAGACAAAACTCTATCATTAAAGTCCCTCATTTTATATCGACTTAATCGCCGAGGCCAATGGCGAGCGGGTCATTAGTTAATAGCGCTATTAGGTTTAACAAACCTCACACCGTGCCAGTCGGACGTGTGACACTTCGGGTTTTCCCGGACAACCATTTCTGTATTGATCTTGTATTTATATTTTATATATTATTATTAAATGAAAATCGGTGATTTATCGTTACGTGTTCATTGTCGAGAAGGTGTATGTATATATGTATTTATATATATATGTATAAGTGTGTATGTGAGACAAGCCGAGACCCGACTCGAGACCGCTTGGTCTCGAGTGAACAGCAAGTGTTGGGCCGGTTAGGGCCTTGCGACCGAGAACCCAACCCGGAAACCCCTAAGCCCACTCGTGACATTATATAAACCGACCCTCCCCTCCCTTAACCATTTTTTACAACACTCACCTTCACTCACTCCTTCTCCCTCACTAAAACCCTAAAAACCTAAGAACTCTAGCAACCAAAACCATCTCCTTCTCCCTCTTCCTCTCTCGGATCAAGTAGACAAACGACAAGGAGGAGCGGCCGGATCAATCTTCACCCGAACACCCCTTTTCTTACACCTCGAGTTAACCGGTTAGTGGTTTGAGCTCTCTTCTAGATGTTCATGTGTTAATAATGTCACTAGGATGGATATATATATATATATTATGTGTTACTATGATTCTTGTGTATGGATGATGATTGTTTGCCATGTTTTGTGGGAATCAAAATGTGTGAAATGGATAACCGGTTAGCATGTTTATGTTTCGGAATGTTTAGATAGAATGGATATTCATGATTGTGGTGGATTAAATATAATATGTCTCGGATTAAATTGTTTACATGTTATATGATGATGGTTATTGATGCTTGTTATCCGGATGATGTTACGAGTATGATTGGAGGGTTTTTATGCATGATCTCGGGGTTGGTTTGTTGATAAATGGGGTTGATTGTTCATAAGAAATTTCTTGAATGTGTTTGAATATGGTAAGAACATGTATGAATGTCCTTGAAATATTTTGAATATGCCTTGTTTGATCTGTTTTAGACATAATTTAGACAAGAAAACATGTTTAGTGGGGATAGTACACTGTTACATGAAAATGCAATTCTATTGGTCAGTACATTGCAGGTTCTAGAAGATTTGTTGTGCACGTAATCACGGTTGCGAGTCGCAACCTTTGGTTGCGACTCGAGACCACATCAAGTCTTGTCGAGATCTCCCGGTTGCGAGTCGCAATCAACGCGTATCGAATCCGGTTGCGAGTCGTAACCACTGCTGCTGAGTCGGAACCACTAGTTGCGAGTCGTAACCTCTGGTTGCTACTCGTAACCAAAACGTGATGAACCGAGACCTCGGTTGCGAGTCGTAACCTCGGTTGCGAGTCGCAACCACCCTTGTCTCGACTGGACTATTTTGGTGTTATTGGGCTTGACTGTTGGGCTTTCTGGTGACTGGGCTAAGTGTTGTTGCTGCTGATTGTATGTTTAGGACTGACCCAATAACCCAACTGTTTGTGTATTTGCATGTTATACGTGTTTGCTATGTGTATTGCCATACGTGTTCGCTATGTGTTTACTTGTACCCGACTTGACCCATATTTGGTAACCATGTTAGGACGTGGTGACCAACATACTTGACCGGGTAAAAATATCTACCGAGCAACCCAAGGTGAGTTCACAACTTAAAAGCATGCGTCCCGGTGGATTGGGACACGAGACTAAAACAACCCTATCCCCTTGTAAAGGGGATACCATTTACATTCCTTCCCTAGTTACTGGGAACAAACTTACTTTACCTTCCCTTGTATTGGGAAACCTTTTAGTTAATTACTGTTTATACGGAATGCAACCAAACGGCACTAAACGCAACTCTATCACTCAAGTCCCTACTACATAATACCGATTAGTTGCCGGGGCCAGGCGAACGGGTTATTAGTTGATAGCGCTATTTAGGTTTTACCAACCTCACACCATGCCATGGTATGGGATCGGTCGTGAACTAATGTACTCAGGCATCCGTCAATGATGATAGAACATTGACATCGGGGCATCCTGCGGAAACGCAAACGGTTACCTAGTGTTCGGTATTGGAAAAACAGTTTAGTCGCTTACTTTTGGGGTAGCTCCCCATGGCATGTATAAACGGATAAATTAACTGGTGAAACAAGTTTTTGGTAATTAAAACTGGACAACTAGTGAACTCACTCAGCATTATTGTTGACCCCCTTACTGCATGCTTTGCAGGTGGCCAGTGACTGGAGCAGCTGCTTGGGATGTGTAGTGGTCGTCTGCCCGTGTGTTGGGCGTTTATCATGCTTACCTTATGAACATTGTTTAAAACTGTTTATTTATGCTTCCGCTACTTATTACTGTTTGAACCTGAAACCTTAAACTCTGAACTTGATATTTGCTAATCTTATGGTTAGTAAGTATTACTTTTGTTATCAATTTAATTAGTCAGTATAATTGGTGGCTGGATCTTGGTCAGTCACGCCCTCGAAGCGGGTGTTATCCGCAGGTGGAATTTGGGGGTGTGACAGGTTGGTATCAGAGCCATTGGTTATAGTGAACTTGGTTTTAAAAAGGGGAAAATCTTTTTGAGAAAAACCAGACTATAACCCGTGACTCGTGACGACACTACACTCCAAGTGCAAGGCTCGACCTATCTGACCTCATAGCTCGGACCCATATTTACTTGCTTGTTGTCTTATGCTTTCTGCGTTACTATACGTACTAGTTTGCCTGATTAGGTAGATATGCCTCCCCTCTTCTATCTCATTCTCGCTATATTACGACACCACACTCATACTATGTTTTCTGGTTATGAAGACAATGAGTGGACGCGGACGAGGAAACGTCAACATGACTCAGGCTCAGTTCACTAACCTGCTCAACATAGTGGCTGCAGCTTTCGCAGCTCACCCTGTAGGTAAGCTCGTTGTTTTAGGATGTTTAGATCCTACCGCCACATCGTCTTTTCGCCTCTAAACCTATCTCGCTTCACTCCTCACAACAGGTCAGCCTGCGCCTGTGCAACCACGTGTTTGTACCTTCAAGACCTTCATGGATTGCAAGCCTCTTCCATTCAGTGGCACTGAGGGTGCCATAGGCCTCCTGCACTGGATCGAGAAGGTCGAAGCTGTCTTCGCTGTCTGCGAGTGTCCCCCTGCTAATTGGGTGAAGTTTGCTACTGGTACTCTTGAGGGAAGCGCACTTTCATGGTGGAAGGCGCAAATTCAAATGCTTGGTTTGGAGACTGCAAACGCTACTGCGTGGGAAGATTTCAAGGATATGATCAAGGAAGAGTACTGTCATAGGGATGACATCCACAAGCTCGAGGACGAGTATTATGAACTCAAGATGGTTGGGTCAGAGATTGAGACCTACACCAAGCTGTCCAACGACTATGCTGCTCTTTGCCCAAACATGTCCCGACCCATGTACCGAAGGATCGAATTGTACATCAAGGGCTTAGTCCCGGAAATCAGGAGCCACGTAACCTCGGCCAACCTCACTGCCATATAGCCCGTGGTTCGTCTTGCCCACAAACTCACCAACCAGGCTGTGGAGGAGGGCAGGTTGCCCAAAAGGATCAGTGCTGTGGAAGGAACTTCTAGTGATGGTAAACGAAAGTGGGATGGAAATCAGGGCAAAGATGCTAACTCTACTCAGGCCCCAGCTCAGCAAAGGAAAACTGACAACAACAAAGGCACTCAGCAACAGGGTGGCTACCGGGGAAGCTACCCTAAGTGCAACAAGTGTAACAGGCACCACAATGGGGCATGTAACAAGGGTCAGTGTCAGCGATGCCACAAGATGGGGCACGAAGCCAAGGATTGTAGGAGTCAGTTCCCAGCAAGGCAGAACCAGCAACAACCCCAACAGCAACAGCAGCAGGGAAACAACCGGGCATGTTTTAAATGTGGGGCAACAGGGCACATGCGAAAGGATTGCCCTGAACTGAATCAGAATCGCAACAACAATCATGGAGCTGGGAACAATGAACAAAACAACAATGCTGGGAATGCAAGGGGAAGAGCTTTTGTGATTGGAGCTGGAGAAGCAAGGAACGATCCCAACGTCGTGGCGGGTAAGTTCCTACTTGATGATCGTTATGTTTCTGTGTTATTTGATTCCGGTGCCGATGCCAGTTATGTATCCCTTCGCATTAGTAAGAAACTTAAGCACTCGCCTGCATTATTAAGTTCTAAGCACATCGTCGAGATAGCTAATGGTAAGAACATCGAGGCCACGCACATGATCCACGACTGCACTCTAGAATTGTCTGGCCACACGTTTAACATCGATCTTTTCCCCGTCAAACTTGGAAGCTTCGACGTCGTCATTGGTATGGATTGGTTATCCAAACATCGCGCTGAGATCCTCTGTCAAAAGAAAGCAGTTCGTATACCTCGTCATTCTGGTCAACCCCTCATCGTCCAAGGCAACAAAGGTGGAGAAGTCACAGGCATTATCTCGCTTTTAGAAGCCCAGAAGTGTTTACAAAAAGGGCACACCGCTATCCTAGCACTTGTCACCGACACCCACGATAAGGAAAAGAGGATTGAAGATTTCCCTGTAGTACGCGACTATCCCGAGGTATTTCCTGAGGAGCTACCTGGACTCCCTCCCCACCGTCAGGTCGAATTTCAAATCGAGCTAGCTCCTGGAGCAGCACCCATAGCTCGTGCACCGTACCGTCTAGCCCCTGCGGAACTGAAAGAACTCTCGACGCAACTACAAGAACTTTTGGATAAAGGATTTATCCGTCCTAGTTCATCACCCTGGGGAGCACCAGTACTCTTTGTCAAGAAGAAGGATGGCACATTCCGAATGTGCATCGACTATCGTGAACTGAACAAGGTTACCATCAAGAATCGTTACCCTCTCCCGCGCATCGACGACCTATTCGATCAGCTGCAAGGATCGAGCTACTACTCTAAGATTGACCTGCGATCAGGCTATCATCAGCTGAGAGTTCGTAATGAAGACATCTCTAAGACTGCGTTTAGGACCCGTTATGGTCACTATGAATTCCTCGTTATGCCTTTTGGAATGACTAACGCACCTGCAGTGTTCATGAATCTTATGAACCGCGTATGTAAGCCTTACCTCGATAAATTCGTGATTGTGTTTATCGACGACATCCTGATTTATTCGAAAAGTCAAGAGGAGCATGAACGACACCTATGCCTTATCCTCGAACTCTTACGCAAGGAGCAATTGTACGCCAAATTCTCGAAGTGTGACTTTTGGCTTCGAGAGGTCCATTTCCTAGGGCATGTGGTCAACAGGAATGGCATTCACGTCGACCCCGCTAAGATCGAATCAATAAAGAACTGGCCTACGCCTAAGACTCCTACTGAAGTTCGCCAATTCTTGGGTTTGGCAGGCTACTACCGCAGATTCATTCAGGGATTCTCAAAGATTGCACAACCCCTCACTATACTCACTCAGAAAGGCATCGCCTACAAGTGGAATGAAGCACAGGAATCTGCTTTTCAGAGGCTTAAGGATAACCTCTGTAGCGCTCCTATTCTCTCGTTGCCTGAAGGCACTGACGACTTTGTGGTTTACTGCGATGCGTCTATCCATGGGCTCGGTTGCGTGTTAATGCAACGCGAGAAAGTTATTGCCTACGCCTCACGACAACTCAAGACGCACGAAAGGAACTACACTACACATGATTTGGAACTGGGAGCAGTGATCTTTGCTCTTAAGATATGGAGACATTACCTGTACGGTACCAAGTGCACCATTTACACCGATCACAGGAGTCTCGAGCATATCTTTAGGCAAAAGGAATTGAATATGCGACAACGTCGATGGGTCGAACTCTTGAATGACTACGAATGCGCCATCAAATACCATCCTGGCAAGGCCAATGTCGTGGCAGACGCCCTCAGTCGAAAGGACACTGTACCGAAGCGCGTGCGAGCATTGCAACTTACCATCCAGTCTAACCTCCCTACCCAGATCCGAAATGCTCAAGTTGAAGCATTGAAACCAGAAAACATCAGGGCTGAGTCCCTGCGAGGATCGAGACAGCGACTAGAACAGAAAGAAGACGGCGCTTACTATGTAACAGGGCGCATTTGGGTTCCCCTCTATGGAGATTTACGTGAACTCGTGATGGATGAAGCCCACAAGTCCCGCTACTCCGTACACCCTGGTTCGGACAAGATGTACCACGACTTGAAGACTACCTATTGGTGGCCTGGCATGAAGGCCCACATAGCAACATACGTCAGCAAATGTTTGACTTGCGCAAGAGTCAAGTCAGAATACCAGAAGCCGGCAGGCCTACTCCAACAACCAGAAATCCCGAAATGGAAATGGGAGCAAATTTCCATGGATTTTGTTACAGGGCTACCTAGGTCTCAACGCGGAAATGATACTATTTGGGTAATAGTAGATCGATTGACCAAGTCCGCGCACTTTCTGGCTATTAAAGAAACAGACAAATTTTCTACCTTGGCGGAGATTTACTTAAAGGAAGTAGTTTCGAGGCACGGGGTGCCAACCTCAATTATTTCCGACCGAGACGCTCGTTTTACTTCGGAATTGTGGCAAGCTATGCACAAATCCTTTGGCTCACGTTTGGACATGAGCACTGCTTATCACCCGCAAACGGATGGGCAGTCTGAACGCACCATCCAAACCCTAGAAGACATGCTTAGAGCGTGTGTGATCGATTTTGGCAAGAACTGGGAGAAGCATCTACCGCTAGTGGAATTCTCCTACAACAACAGCTACCACACTAGTATTCAGGCAGCACCTTTCGAGGCATTGTACGGTCGTAAATGCCGGTCACCTCTCTGTTGGGCGGAAATCGGTGATAGTCAAATCACGGGCCCAGAGATGGTGCTAGATACAACGGAAAAGATTGCCCAGATCAGACAACGCATGGCGGCAGCTCGTGACCGTCAGAAGAGTTACGCTGATAAGCGTAGGAAACCACTGGAATTCCAGGTCGGTGACCGGGTTCTACTTAAAGTCTCACCCTGGAAGGGTGTGGTTCGCTTTGGTAAACGGGGCAAGCTTAATCCGCGATACATCGGACCATTCGAAATTACCGAGAAAGTCGGTAAAGTTGCTTATAGATTGAACTTGCCTGAAGAACTGAGTGCGGTACACAACGTATTTCACGTATCCAATCCGAAGAAGTGTCTGTCAGATGAAACGCTCGTAATTCCTTTCAAGGAACTAACCATTGACGAACAGCTACACTTTACTGAGGAACCGATTGAAATCACGGATCGAGAGATCAAAATCCTCAAACGTAGCCAGATACCTCTTGTGCGAGTCCGTTGGAACTCGCGACGCGGCCCAGAGTTTACCTGGGAGCGGGAAGACCAGATGAAGCACAAGTATCCCCGGCTATTTCCTAACGAAAACCCCAGCACTGAAGCTACAACCGAATTTCGGGACGAAATTCCCAACTAACGGGGGGATGATGTGACACCCCGTTGAAACGTTTTCACTTACGCTAGCTTGACAGTGGCTGCCTTAACTTTCGGGACGAAAGTTCCTAAAACTTGGGGATAATGTGACACTTCGGGTTTTCCCGGACAACCATTTCTGTATTGATCTTGTATTTATATTTTATATATTATTATTAAATGAAAATCGGTGATTTATCGTTACGTGTTCATTGTCGAGAAGGTGTACGTATATATGTATTTATATATATATGTATAAGTGTGTATGTGAGACAAGCCGAGACCCGACTCGAGACCGCTTGGTCTCGAGTGAACAGCAAGTGTTGGGCCGGTTAGGGCCTTGCGACCGAGAACCCAACCCGGAAACCCCTAAGCCCACTCGTGACATTATATAAACCGACCCTCCCCTCCCTTAACCATTTTTTACAACACTCACCTTCACTCACTCCTTCTCCCTCACTCAAACCCTAAAAACCTAAGAACTCTAGCAACCAAAACCATCTCCTTCTCCCTCTTCCTCTCTCGGATCAAGTAGACAAACGACAAGGAGGAGCGGCCGGATCAATCTTCACCCGAACACCCCCTTTCTTACACCTCGAGTTAACCGGTTAGTGGTTTGAGCTCTCTTCTAGATGTTCATGTGTTAATAATGTCACTAGGATGGATATATATATATATATATTATGTGTTACTATGATTCTTGTGTATGGATGATGATTGTTTGCCATGTTTTGTGGGAATCAAAATGTGTGAAATGGATAACCGGTTAGCATGTTTATGTTTCGGAATGTTTAGATAGAATGGATATTCATGATTGTGGTGGATTAAATATAATATGTCTCGGATTAAATTGTTTACATGTTATATGATGATGGTTATTGATGCTTGTTATCCGGATGATGTTACGAGTAGGATTGGAGGGTTTTTATGCATGATCTCGGGGTTGGTTTGTTGATAAATGGGGTTGATTGTTCATAAGAAATTTCTTGAATGTGTTTGAATATAGTAAGAACATGTATGAATGTCCTTGAAATATTTTGAATATGCCTTGTTTGATCTGTTTTAGACATAATTTAGACAAGAAAACATGTTTAGTGGGGATAGTACACTGTTACATGAAAATGCAATTCTATTGGTCAGTACATTGCAGGTTCTAGAAGATTTGTTGTGCACGTAATCACGGTTGCGAGTCGCAACCTTTGGTTGCGACTCGAGACCACATCAAGTCTTGTCGAGATCTCCCGGTTGCGAGTCGCAATCAACGCGTATCGAATCCGGTTGCGAGTCGTAACCACTGCTGCTGAGTCGGAACCACTAGTTGCGAGTCGTAACCTCTGGTTGCTACTCGTAACCAAAACGTTATGAACCGAGACCTCGGTTGCGAGTCGTAACCTCGGTTGCGAGTCGCAACCACCCTTGTCTCGACTGGACTATTTTGGTGTTATTGGGCTTGACTGTTGGGCTTTCTGGTGACTGGGCTAAGTGTTGTTGCTGCTGATTGTATGTTTAGGACTGACCCAATAACCCAACTGTTTGTGTATTTGCATGTTATACGTGTTTGCTATGTGTATTGCCATACGTGTTCGCTATGTGTTTACTTGTACCCGACTTGACCCATATTTGGTAACCATGTTAGGACGTGGTGACCAACATACTTGACCGGGTAAAAATATCTACCGAGCAACCCAAGGTGAGTTCACAACTTAAAAGCATGCGTCCCGGTGGATTGGGACACGAGACTAAAACAACCCTATCCCCTTGTAAAGGGGATACCATTTACATTCCTTCCCTAGTTACTGGGAACAAACTTACTTTACCTTCCCTTGTATTGGGAAACCTTTTAGTTAATTACTGTTTATACGGAATGCAACCAAACGGCACTAAACGCAACTCTATCACTCAAGTCCCTACTACATAATACCGATTAGTCGCCGGGGCCAGGCGAACGGGTTATTAGTTGATAGCGCTATTTAGGTTTTACCAACCTCACACCGTGCCATGGTATGGGATCGGTCGTGAACTAATGTACTCAGGCATCCGTCAATGATGATAGAACATTGACATCGGGGCATCCTGCGGAAACGCAAACGGTTACCTAGTGTTCGGTATTGGAAAAACAGTTTAGTCGCTTACTTTTGGGGTAGCTCCCCATGGCATGTATAAACGGATAAATTAACTGGTGAAACAAGTTTTTGGTAATTAAAACTGGACAACTAGTGAACTCACTCAGCATTATTGTTGACCCCCTTACTGCATGCTTTGCAGGTGGCCAGTGACTGGAGCAGCTGCTTGGGATGTGTAGTGGTCGTCTGCCCGTGTGTTGGGCGTTTATCATGCTTACCTTATGAACATTGTTTAAAACTGTTTATTTATGCTTCCGCTACTTATTACTGTTTGAACCTGAAACCTTAAACTCTGAACTCGATATTTGCTAATCTTATGGTTAGTAAGTATTACTTTTGTTATCAATTTAATTAGTCAGTATAATTGGTGGCTGGATCCTGGTCAGTCACGCCCTCGAAGCGGGTGTTATCCGCAGGTGGAATTTGGGGGTGTGACAGGACGGGCGTGTACTAATAGACTATGGCAAACTGTCAATGATGATAGACATTAACGTAGGGCACAACTTACTTTCGTTAGTAGTCGATATGGTAATAGTCTAGTGGTTCACATGGGGACGCCCCCACTGATTATAGATATGGTTCGGGTAATAAAGAAGGAACTGGTTAATCATATTTTCAACTATGGGGTAACCCCCACGGCAAGTAAGCTAGCAAAAGACAAACCATGTTTTCGGAAACAACTTAAAACTAAACAACAAACTGTGAACTCACTCAACTTTGTTGTTGACTCGTTGTTACATGCCTTACAGGTCATTAGATGCTTATGGAGCTTGCACGAGGAGGAGGTCATTGTGGGATATGGACTGTTATGTCCCGTGCTTAATATTTGAACTTTATGAACTTATAAGACTTATGTTTTGGTTTCACGTTTTATGCTTCCGCTGTTTAATTTAAACTTGGTTAACTAGCTTTTGATCACCAATTATATTGTGTGGTTGGATTTTATCTATCTTTAATACATTGTTCAATATGATTGGTGGCTTGATCCTGGTCATGTCACGCCTCCAAGCGGTGATACTCCGCATGGTGGATTTTGGGGGTGTGACATAGCGGAATGGCGATTTTCGAGAAATCAGCGATGAATCGGCGGTAATAACCATCCAATCTGAGGAATGAGCAAACTTCAGATGGGGAATTGGGTGTAACCCAACTCTTAACAGCTTCAATCTTCGCGGGGTCGACGTGTATACCTTGACTATTGACGATGTGACCGAGGAATTGAACCTCCTCTAGCCAAAATTCACACTTGGAGAACTTGGCATAGATTCGATTACCTTGGAGCAATTCGAGAACCAAACGTAGATGTTGCGCATGTTCGGTGATGCATCCTAGTGTGTATATGTTTTAAGTATATATTTTAAGCCCTTTTTACACTTTAGCCAAGTTTTAAATTTATAAAACACGATATTCACTAACATTAAACACACATATGGGCAAGTGCACCCATCGTGGACGTAGTATAGTGTGTTAGTATAACCTATGATTATTTTTGCACTTTTGCACTTGTTTAAGAGATTATCTTAGTTATTGTAGTAGGCCCCTTTTTTGAAGGTGACGTTACCCTCAACCCAGTAGTTTGAGTTAGCAAGGATACAATCCTAAAGGGTCGGATTATTGAAAGATAATTAATTAAGTTATTAATGCAAATTATGGTAGGCCCCTCTTTTGGAGGTGACGTTACCCTCGACTAAGTAGTCTGAGTCAGCAGGGATACAGCCCTAAATAGCCGGGTTATAGTATTAATAGTAGTTAACTTATGAGGGGATCAAAGAGTTTGGACCCCCGCCATCCAATACGTTTGGGTATTGAAGGAAGTCCTACTAAATTTGACCCAGATCCCTTGCAGGACCAATAAATGCTGAACAAGGGCAAGACCCTTACCAAACCGTTCCCTTAACCCCCGACCAAGTAGCCAACATACCTCCATATAGACCGTGGATATATGAATGCTGAAAATCTTTTATTTTATGTAGACAGTAAAATAATGCCAAGACACCACGGACAAACGATAAGGAAGAATCACCTTCAACATAAGAAACTAGTTATTAAAGTCATTAATACAAAACCAATTAAGAAGTGCAAAAGATTAAAAATAAAAAGTATTATACTAAACACTTGTCTTCACCAAGTGATGTAAGAGGCTTAGGCAAACATGGCCTTGATTGTCAAGAACTCTTACGATCAATCTTGGATCCCGAGACGACTCACACACTCTATGATGGACAATGGATGATGGTGGTGGATGATGGTGTTGTGATGGTGGTGGGTGGTGGATGAAGTGTGAGAGAGGTGGTGTGCCAAGGGATGAGTTGCAATGGCTCCAAGCACTCCTATTTATAGGCTGAACAGAAGCCTGGGCACGGCCCCGTGTCCGCTGGGCACGGCCCCGTGCCCGTCTGACACTATCTCTCCTCATTAATTGTAATTCGCAATTACAATTAGTGCGCATGCAGTACTTTGGGCACGCCCCCGTGTTCACTGGGCATGGCCTCGTGGTGAGCAATAGAAGCTTCTACAGGTTTGTCTTTTCTGCTGCTTCTTGGGCACAGCCTCGTGCTCGCTGAGCACGGGGCGTGTTCAGTCTTCTGTCTTCTATGTTTTGCTTGGGAGGTTGCTGTCGAGGGGTCGGGCAGTCCACTTTTGTTCCCTTTCTTGTATTTATGTTAGATTTAGCTGTCTTTTTGCTTCTTTTGTTAATTTGAGCTCATTTAATCCTGAAAATACAAAAGGAAGACAAAAATACACTTTTTCCATCATTAGTACTTAAAAAGGGTTAGTTTTATGCCTCATTTGATGTAATTTATATGTTGCATTTTACACACATCAAATATCCCCACACTTGAATTTTTGCTTGTCCTCAAGCAAAACTCTTTAATATGTGGCTTGCACTCCCAAATGGAATGGGTAGAAGAGAAGGTTTTAGGCTTGTCATAGAGTGTCGGGAATTTCCAAGATTGTTTAGGTTTTATTTTTACTTATTTACAATCCTATTCTTCATGATTTATTAAAAACTTTTCATAAGGTAAATGATTTATTAAGGCATAACATACCTTTCTAAAATTCCATTTATATACAGGTTCACGTACCTCACGGGGTAAATCACTCAGACTCGGCCGAAGGTGTATTTTTAGTCGATCACTCGAGAGCGGCATGGAACTTATTCCTACCATAAGCTTGCCACGCAATCAATCATCCTCCTTTTTAACTTTATACCTTTATAAATATCAAGAGGACTTTTTGGGTGAAGGGTTAGGCTTGGGCGAAAGGTGGGTAGTTGGGTTAGTGGTTAGTAGAAAAGGGCGAAAGGCGTAAAAAGCGTCGGTTTTTGTAAAACATTTTGTTTTTGTGACTTTTTATTTTTTTAATGAAGTATTTATTCAAACAAGCTTTTGTTTTAGGACCTTTGTTTGTTTATTTCCAACTTCATTGTGAAATATATATATATATATATATATATATATATATATATATATATATATATATATATATATATATATATATATATATATATATACTAGTCACTTACCCGCGCGATGCGGCGGGAGTGGTATCACTTAAGTTGGTGAGTTTAGGGCTATCTACGGGGATGTAGTTTCCAATGTGGCTTGTGACGACGATGGTGGTAGTGTAGCAGAATGTGATGGTCGGTTGAGGCCTTCTTCAGCGGCGAGAATCAGCGATTTGCGGCGATTGGTGGTTTCGTGATGGCGTTTGGTGGTTATTGTGCGACTCAGGAGAAAACAAAGAAAATTGTTTGATTCTAGTTATGTTACCTGAAATAGACGGACTACCTAGGCTTTTGTTGGTTCAAATTGTGATACAAATTCACAAATAACTAACATTAACTACTATATTGTAAGATGTACAAAACATAGTCAAAAATTTCCCAAACAGTCTTAGGTTTGTAAGAGTCCTTAATCTTGAATTCCTAAGGTTTGGAACTGAAATTTGTCACAAAATAAAGGATTTCCTTCAATTAGTTTCTTAAGTTCAACCAGCATCATACCTCGAGCAGATTTAGTATCTCCATATTTGGATAATTGTTCATTCTCCCTAAAGTAGTGATCTATAAAAGTCAGTCAGCAAAGGCGCGATAGATGATGCTTAATACAAAAATTAAAGTAAGATAAATAAGTTCGTTTACAGACAAATGGTTACAAACAAATCAATCGAGTCGTTAATCAAACGATTAAACGCATAAACAAAACAATAAATATGAATTTGTACATTCTGATACATATCTACTTAGAGGTGGCAGTTTTTTTATTTTTTTATTAGCCATGCCGCTGCGCTCGTTGCGGCTGCCCTCACCGCGCCGCTGCGGCTGCACTTGTTGCGCTCGCATGCTCACTGCACCGATCAAATTTTAGTAAAGTACACGGATGGTAAGCCAGAGACAACTGAGGTGATGGCACCAAGCAAGAATGACACAGTGCTGAACACTGCTGTTCCCTATTACCCTGCATATACCAAACAAACTTGCGATTAGTTTATGCACAGCTATTCATAATCATTTTATCATGAAATAAGGATACCTGAACAAATGTCTCGCTCGACCAATAGTTTCCCTTGACGCATTATGCAAGGTTCGCTCGGTCCAACAACTCAAGCAAATGTTTTCTATGTTTTTTAGGGGGAAGATGGGTGCTTCTCTCCACAGGGCATACAAGACACAGGTTGTTGGCGGAAGCCCGCCAAATTTAACATATAAAGTTTTTTTATATGTTAAATATGGCGGGTTGCCGCCAATAACCTGTGTTTTGTATGCCCTGTGGAGAGAAGCACCCATGTTCCCCCTAAAATGCAAAGAAAACATTTGCTTGAGTTGTTGGACCGAGCGAACCTTGCACAGGCTCAGTTTTTGCATCACAACCTCAAACACTTTCAGTTCAGATAGATTACACAGGCTCAGTTTTTGCATCACAGCCTCAAAACACTTTTACTTCAGACAGATTAAGAACACAAGCTCAGCTTATGCATCATAGACTCAACACTTTTAGTTCAGACAGATTAAGAACACAAGCTCAGCTTTCGCATCACAGCCAAACACTTTCAGTTCAGACAGATTAAGAACACAAAATCCGGAGTACACAACAAGAGTAATTTGCCACTAAACTTAAACAACCTTTAAAGCATGATGTACACGTGTTTTAAGCACAAGAAACAAATATGTAACCTGACAGACTCAGCTTATGCATCATAGCCTCAAACACTTTCAGTTCAGACATATTAAGAACACAAGCTCCGTTAGTTCTCGCAAAGTCAACCATCATAAAAAGAAATCAAGTATTAGTAAAGATTTGATATTAGTTATAACCAGTACACTATTAACTTAAAATAAATTTAATATAAATCACATTTTGTCAAGTTGCAAATATAAAAACCTTTATTCTAATGAAGCAGCGTTCAGCGTCACTAAAGCCGATTCCGAGACTCTCCAAGCAGATACACTTTCTCCGGCTGCCAGAAGATCAGAGTGAGCTTGTTCTGTAATAATAGTGATCGTGACAGTCGTTAACCAAAGGTATAACTAATTAAATTCAGTTCAGGAAAAAGCAACACTTTAATTTTGTGTGATCGACAGCTTGCTTGCTGCAGTCTCTATAATATATCAACACTCTTCCATACACTGTTTGAAAGACACCATGCTTGAAAGACAGCATGCTTGCTTCAGTCTCTATAAATAATTCAGAGATATCTACACTCTACTCACACTTTACAAACTCTCAACTACACTCAACTGAAAGACTCAGACATGTAATTGAGAGATGAACACAACTACGGGTAAAGCCATGGCTGCAACACACGGTTGCAAAGTGAGAACTATGCAACCTGGATATTGCCCCGCCAAGATGCTACTCGGATCTTCTATGTACCCTCAAAATACAATCATCATCACAGTCTATTGTGTTATGTAACCCCGCTTTAAAGCATGATGTACAAGAGTAATTTTCCACTAAACTTAAACAACCTTTAAAGCATGATGTACAAGTGTTTTAAGCACAAGAAACACATATGTAACCTCACAGGCTCAGCTTATGCATCATAGCCTTAACAGTTTCAGTTCAGACATATTAAGAACAAAGCTCAGCTTATGCATCATAGAGTCGACAGGCTCAGCTTATGCATCATAGCCTCACAGGCTCAGCTTATGCATCATAGCCTCACAGGCTCAGCTTATGCATCATAGAACACTTGGGAAATGAAAAAGTATATCAAAACATCCCACAGAACAAAACTAAAATCAAAAGTACATAACAATCTATCTTTTCACTATTCCATATCTAAAATTGACCTAACTATCATAATTTTCATTGAACTACAACACTTATCATCCCCAAAAATGACCTAAATATCATAATTATCACAAAACCATGACACTTATCAGTCCCAAAATTAAAGGAAAAGATCAAAATATAACAGAACAAAGTAAAATCAAAACTACAAAAACAATTTATCCTTTCACTATGTCATATCTGAAATTAACCTAACTATCATCACCAAAAATACAAATTCAAATATCACAAAACTTTCAACCTAATTTGAAATAACCGCATCTACTAACAAATCCACATCAAGATTAAAGATAAATCAACATTTAGAACCTAACCTGAGTCGATTCATCACAAAACACATGCGAAAATCCTTCGTAAACCTCAGCTTTCGTCCTTTGAACATCCGTCAATAAGGATATGTGAAGGACAAGATGGTAATTGAACAAGGTGTTGAAAAAACACTTAATGCACAATGTACAACTGTTAAGGCACAAGAAAACACAAACCCTTTTACCCTTTACAAGGGTATACATCTTCCGTCCAAATGTTTTACTTTCTCACACGGATAAATTGAGAGATGAACACAACTACGGGTAAAGCCATGGCTGCAACACACGGTTGCAAAGTGAGAACTATGCAACCTGGATATTGCCCCGCCAAGATGCTACTCGGATCTTCTATGTACCCTCAACATACAATCATCATCACAGTCTATTATGTTATGTAACCCCGCTTTAAAGCATGATGTACAAGAGTAATTTTCCACTAAACTTAAACAACCTTTAAAGCATGATGTACATCATGCTTTAAAGGTTGTTTAACTTTCTCACACAGATCAACATCGGGACCGTCCATTTGACTTCACACGGATCACCATATGCTTTGTCTCTCAATGCTCACACATCTCACAAAACAACATCAGATCTTCTCCATTGATCATCATCACAGTGAGGAAGAGCTTGACGGATGTTCAATTACCATCTTGTCCTGGATCATCATCACAGTCTATTATGCATCATAGCCTCACAGGCTCAGCTTATGCATCATAGAACACTTGGGAAACATCCAAGTGATATATCGTATAGTACTTTATAGAGACTGCAGCAAGCAAGCTGTCTTTCAGACATGTACTTTTAGATCTGTGAATCTGTGATAAGACTTTTACAACTGGAAGACTCAGACATGTAATTGAGAGATGAACACAACTACGGGTAAAGCCATGGCGGCAACACACGGTTGCAAAGTGAGAACTATGCAACCTGGATATTGCCCCGCCAAGATGCTACTCGGATCTTCTATGTACCCTCAAAATACAATCATCATCACAGTCTATTGTGTTATGTAACCCCGCTTTAAAGCATGATGTACAAGAGTATTTTTCCACTAAACTTAAACAACCTTTAGAGCATGATGTACAAGTGTTTTAAGCACAAGAAACACATATGTAACCTCACAGGCTCAGCTTATGCATCATAGCCTTAAAGATAAATCAACATTTAGAACCTAACCTGAGTCGATTCATCACAAAACACATGCGAAAATCCTTCGTAAACCTCAGATTTTCACAAAACCATGACACTTATCAGTCCCAAAAATGAAGGAAAAGATCAAAATATAACAGAATAAAGTAAAATCAAAACTACAAAAACAATTTATCCTTTCACTATGTCATATCTGAAATTAACCTAACTATCATCACCAAAAATACAAATTCAAATATCACAAAACTTTCAACCTAATTTGAAATAACCGCATCTACTAACAAATCCACATCAAGATTAAAGATAAATCAACATCTGTCTTTCAGACATGTACTTTTAGATCTGTGAATCTGTGATAATACTTTTACAACTGGAAGACTCAGACATGTAATTGAGAGATGAACACAACTACGGGTAAAGCCATGGCTGCAACACACGGTTGCAAAGTGAGAACTATGCAACCTGGATATTGCCCCGCCAAGATGCTACTCGGATCTTCTATGTACCCTCAAAATACAATCATCATCACAGTCTATTGTGTTATGTAACCCCGCAGGCTCAGCTTATGCATCATAGCCTTAACAGTTTCAGTTCAGACATATTAAGAACACAAGCTTAGCTTATGCATCATAGAGTCGACAGGCTCAGCTTATGCATCATAGCCTCATAGGCTCAGCTTATGCATCATACCCTCACAGGCTCAGCTTATCCAAGCCATCTAGGTCGTATAACTTAGGACCTTAGTCCGACAACCATCAAACTCTGCCATCTGTCCGGCCCTTAGAAACACCTTTGTCTTACTAATCTGCATGTGACATATAAACAAACAAGTAAACATAAAAAAATTAAAAAGGTAAATCCTAACTAAAACATCGGATGTAGGAAATAACCGCATCTACTAACAAATCCACATCAAACGGATCCCTTGTTCAAATCTGTGGATCCCTTGCCAGATAAAGCTCGTGATACATCTCATGAAACCCTAGATCTGCTCATCGAGCATCCCACAGAACAAACTAAAATCAAAAATACATTACAATCTATCTTTTCACTATTCCATATCTAAATGACCTAAATATCATAATTATCACACAACCATGACACTTATCAGTCCCAAAAATGAAGGAAAAGATCAAAATATAACAGAATAAAGTAAAATCAAAACTACAAAAACAATTTATCCTTTCACTATGTCATATCTGAAATTAACCTAACTATCATCACCAAAAATACAAATTCAAATATCACAAAACTTTCAACATAATTTGAAATAACCGCATCTATCTACTAACAAATCCACATCAAGATTAAAGATAAATCAACATTTAGAACCTAACCTGAGTCGATTCATCACAAAACACATGCGAAAATCCTTCGTAAACCTCAGATTTTCACAAAACCATGACACATATCAGTCCCAAAAATGAAGGAAAAGATCAAAATATAACAGAACAAAGTAAAATCAAAACTACAAAAACAATTTATCCTTTCACTATGTCATATCTGAAATTAACCTAACTATCATCACCAAAAATACAAATTCAAATATCACAAAACTTTCAACCTAATTTGAAATAACCGCATCTACTAACAAATCCACATCAAGATTAAAGATAAATCAACATTTAGAACCTAACCTGAGTCGATTCATCACAAAACACATGCGAAAATCCTTCGTAAACCTCAGATTTCGTCGTTCGAACATCCGTCAACCGCTTCACCAGAAAAGTAAGAATCACAAAAGAACATGGTAAGATATATAACACTCATTGCAACAACATCAGAACATCAAACGGATCCCTTGCCAGATAAAGCTTGTGATAGATCTCATGAAACCCTAGATCTGCTCATGAAACGGATCTGGTGATAGATTCAAACGGATCTGGTGATAGATCTCATGAAACCCTAGATCGCCGAGAAGAGAGAGAGAAGAGAGAGAGAAGAAGATCTGATGTTGTTTTGTGAGATGTGTGAGCATTGAGAGAGAAAGCATATGGTGATCCGTGTGAAGTCAAATGGACGGTCCCGATGTTGATCCGTGTGAGAAAGTAAAACATTTGGACGGCAGATGTATACCCTTGTAAAGGGTAAAAGGGTTTGTGTTTTCTTGTGCCTTAACAGTTGTACATTGTGCATTAAGTGTTTTTTCAACACCTTGTTCAATTACCATCTTGTCCTTCACATATCCTTATTAAAGTAGTATATATATATATATATATATATATATATATATATATATATATATATATATATATATATATATATATATATATATATATATATATATATATATATATTTTTGATAGTCACACGAAAACCGAGCTTGTTAGTAAAATAAAAGGTAAAAATAAAAATGGTTTTTTGTGGGTAAAAAGGGTTTTGGGTTAAGAAATGAAAAG
Organism: Helianthus annuus; assembly: GCF_002127325.2. Lineage (NCBI taxonomy): Eukaryota > Viridiplantae > Streptophyta > Magnoliopsida > Asterales > Asteraceae > Helianthus > Helianthus annuus. The sequence goes on along the minus strand of NC_035442.2, from coordinate 73,507,655 downwards.
GTTTAGGCTCAAAGGGGTTAACTAGGGGGAATTTTTTGGTAGGTGAAAAGAAAAAATAAAAATAATGGTGTTGAAAGAAAAAGGGTTAGTCCTAATGCCTCCATCATTTACTTAATTGGGTTTAAGTTGGTAAGGATCGGGAATGAATTGTCGTGGCATGTTCTAGAGTCGTAAGAACCAAGCGGCTATTCACACAAGAAACGAAAAATGAGCATTTAGCGTAAAGATGTATATTTGTATGCTCAATAAAGGCTCAAAACTCACTTTTGTGGGAATGGGTTTTTATGTGATCAACTATATATAATCAAATTTTAACTAAGCTTGTCATGCCGTTTGATAATTTTCTTATGTTGGTTCTTTTTATAACGACGCTATCGGTTGTAAACTTATAAAAATATAACCTTTTTAGACTTAGAATTCCCAACTTAAACTTAGACAAGTAAAAAAATGAAAATTTTTGACTCAAAAAATTTGGAGTGATTAGCGGTTCCAATAGAGTTTTGTGTAAGGCTTGTTATTAGGACTTGCAAAATTCAAGGTTTTAGCATCCCCCCACACTTAAATTACACATTGTCCTCAATGTGTCCCAAAAATAATTTTTTAGGTTGATTGAATGTGTAAAATGGTGTTAAAAGCAAAATTTTAGGTTACTGGCAGTCTGGACACGGCCCCGTGTCCATTGGACACGACCCCATGTTCAACTGCCAGTAATGAAAACTTACAGAAGATGGACACGGGGGCGTGTTGGCTGGACACGACCCCGTGTCTGGCAAAAATCTGCAGAAAAATAAACAAACAGCAGATCTGGGAGGTGGGCACGGGGGCGTGTCGGCTGGACACGTCCCCGTGTGGACTGTCTGCAAGGCTGAAAAACAGGTTTCTTCTTCCGGTTTTCCTGTCCTGGCTTTATTAGTGCTAATGATTAGCACTCTAAGCCTCAATTGTACCTGTTTTATCACTAAATACCACACCAAGCAATACCAAACTTCCTAAATTACCGTAGTTAATCATCCAAACCATAAAGTAAAAGAAAAATAAAGCAGAAAGGAAAAAGAAGTTAAGGAAAGTAAATTGTGTAACACTTGGCACGCAGACCGTCAATTGTTTTGATAGATAAAAGGGGACTGTAACCTGTGGGCTCGCCATCCACCCGCTCCTGCTCCTTCTTCAACCTCCTAGTTCATATCCTCATCGCTGTCATCACCTCCGTTCCCATGACCCGCCATATACTCCCGGATGCTTCCGATGTCGTCTTGCATATCGTTGATGTTTCGCTCGATAGCCCCGACCCGGTGTTATGTGTTGTTGGCAAGGTTGTAAGTGTTCCTGGTGCACATGAGGTTTTCCTGCAAAAGATCATGTAAACTTTGAAGGTTAGGAAAACCACCTCCTTGGGAGGAGGATTGGCCCGGATCACCATGGGATTGATACTGGTAGTGGGGAGGTGGAGCGTGAAGGACTAGGGCCTCCTGTGGGTTCCATGCATGGCCTTGCATCCTTTGAAAGCTCACTGATCCATCTTTCGCCTCATAAATTAGGTTCATGGCGCGGCAAATGTGTATATCAACTCGTCCCGACCATGGGCTCCTTTCAAAGGACCTAGGAATGCGCGTGAAGTGCTTGAAGAGGTGGTACACCCATCCTCCAAAGAAGATAGGTGTTGGTGCACAAGCAAGACGGTTCAGATGCATATTTCGAAGCAGGAGATATGGAACATCGAGGGCCCTCCGGTTGTGGATGCAGTGAAGGACTACCAAATCTTTTAACCCAAGAAGGCCGCTACTGTCATGTCTTTGGATAAGAAAGTAAGTGAGGAGCCTATGAATGTAGCGATAAAGCGGATCCATCAGCTTAGTACTCTTTGTGCTGCTCGGGTTGTAGTGTCCTTCACCAATTTGGGCCCATGCGGCTTGGCGCTCATTTTCATCCAGATCTCGCAATCCCCCGGTGTTTTCCTCATTTCCCGAATCTTCTTCCGTATACAGTCCCACTATTGCCCCAAACTGCGTCATAGAGATCGAGTACCTTGTCCCACCACATCGAAATGCAACCCCCTCATTGTCAAACGGGTCACACCTTGAAGTGAAGGTGAAAGTACTGTAGAATTCCATAGTGCATTGATGTACCGAACGAAGTCGAGTGGTCAAGGCAATCCTTAGTGGTCTGGTAACCAGGTTGTTGAATCGGTCGAGGTGGTTCACCAAGGATAATAGGTCCGTGCATGCTTGCCTTGGGTATTCTTCGGGTCTAGTTTGAAGTATCTCGTATCTTGCCCTAGCATCGAGCTCATTCGCGTTAAATCTTGTGAACTTCGACATCTGAAAGAATACACCAAAAGTTAGCACGAAACAGTGAGATTTTCGAAAGAAACTGCAAACAGTGAGCTGGACACGGCCCCGTGCTCAGCGGGCATGACCCCGTGTCCAGGCGTCTGTTACTCAAAAACTTCATTTTTCGACCCGGTCCCGAAAATCTGAAAATTTTTGGCCAAGTAGGTGCGGTTTCCCCCGAAAATGAAACCCCAAGTGCCGTTTTTCTCAAAACAAACCGTTTACCCCTTCAATTTTATCTTTTTCGGTTCAAAAACAAAGGTTTGAGGTTTTTGTGAGAAATCGGGCAAATCTATCAACAATACAAGTGTATTTACTTCCCATTACACTAATCTAAACTAATACTAACAAATTATTTCAAAAATTTGAGGTTCGATCCGGATGAACTTCAAGAACCCTAGATTTTTCCCTAAATTTTTTATGTTTAACTACATGCAAGTAACTAATCTAACTACTACTGATGATAGAATCATACCTTGATGTTGTTAGATCTAGAGGTAACGTCAAAAACCTGCAGAAAATCGCCTCGGACCAGAGCTTTTTCGGGGAAACGGGGCGTGTGGAATGATGTAACTGTTATGAAAAGAGGGTTTTATCCCGACAGTTGCGCCGACACGGCCCCGTGTCCAGCCGACACGGCCCCGTGCCGAGCAAAATTTTTTTTTCGTGCTCGTGTGAATGCCCGTTTTTCCAAATAAGCATGGTTAAAAGACTTACCGCTTTCGATGTATACTTACTTGTTCGTAACATACCAGGTATGATGTGGATGTTTTTTATTCGTTGACCGTTTGAAGCAAGATCTCTTCTTCCTCATCCTCAATGGATCCTTGATAGAGTTTTAGCCGTTGGCCATTGACTTTGAATAGAATCCCATTTCGAGCTTTAATTTCTACTGCACCGTGAGGAAAAATATGGGTGATGGAAAAAGGTCCTGACCACCTAGATTTTAGTTTACCCGGAAATAATCGAAGTCGTGAATTAAACAACAGAACTTGGTCTCCTACTCGAAATTCATTAGGTTTAACATATTTGTCGTGTAAAATTTTCATTCTTTCCTTATAAATTTCAGAGTTAGAGTATGCATAATTCCTTAGTTCGTCTAATTCATTCATTTGACAAAATCGATTTTTACCTGCAGTTTCTAAGTCTAGGTTTACACTTTTTATTGCCCAATAGGCTTTGTGAGCTATTTCTACTGGCAAATGACAACTTTTTCCATAGACAAGCTTATACGGGGTTGTGCCTATAGTGGTTTTATAAGCAGTCAGAAAGGCCCATAAAGCATCATCTAATTTATCAATCCATTCCTTTTTATTTAAACCTACGGTTTTTTCAAGTATTTGTTTTAAAACTCAGTTAGTCACTTCGGCTTGTCCATTTGTTTGAGGGTGATATGCCGTCGAGACCCGGTGATAGACCCCATATCTTGTTAAGATTTTTTTCGAGTTGGTGGTTACAAAAATGGGTACCTCTATCACTTATTAATGATTTGGGTGTTCCAAAACGAGAGAATAATTTTTTCAGAAATCTTACCACTACTCTTCCATCGTTTGTTGGAAGAGCTTTGGCCTCGGCCCATTTAGACAAGTAATCAACCGCCACAAGTATATATTTGTTTCCTTTTGACGGTGGGAAGGGTCCCATGAAATCGAGTCCCCACACATCAAAAATTTCACAAACGAGAATGCCACTTTGAGGCATTTCGTTTTTGGAAGAAATATTACCTGATCTTTGGCAAGCATCACATGTCCTTACAAGATCTTGCGCATCTTTGTAAATAGTTGGCCAATAAAATCCTGAATCAAATACCTTTCGTGCAGTACTAGCAGCACCATGATGTCCTCCATATGAACTTTCATGACAATGGCGGAGAATTCTTCGTGTTTCGCCACCATGGACACACCTTCGGATGAGTTGGTCAGCACACATTTTGAAAAGATAAGGGTCTTCCCAAAAGTAATGCTTTACATCGGCAAAGAACTTCTTTCTTTGACGATGTGGCCATCCTTTGGTGACTATACCGCTAGCTAAGTAATTAGCATAGTCGGCATACCATGGTTCTTGTCTGCTTTCCACCATTTCCAAGGATTCTGTTGGAAATTTTTCATTGATTTGTTCGTCCCTGGTTACCTCCAAAGCTGGGTCTTCTAGGCGTGAAAGATGATCTGCAACAGTGTTTTCTGCTCCTCTTTTGTCTTTGATTTCAATATCAAATTCTTGGAGGAGTAGAATCCATCTGATCAAACGTGGTTTTGCGTCTTGTTTTTTGAAAAGGTATCGGATAGCTGCATGATCTGTATAGACTACAGTTTTAGAAAGAACAAGGTAAGAACGGAATTTATCAAAAGAAAATACCACAGCTAGTAACTCTTTTCCAGTAGTTGTGTAATTTTTTTGTGTATCATTAAGTGTTTTACTAGCATAATAAATTGGGTGGAAATGCTTGTCTTTTCTTTGTCCCAAGACTGCTCCAACAGCAAAGTCACTTACATCACACATGATTTCGAAAGTGTAACATTTGTGCTTGTAATCATTGTGAACAGTTCAATTATCAATAAAACAATGTTATTTTATCCCAATGATTGTTTGATTATGTTTTACATTTTTCATGTTTTGACTTTCGTTCAATTTCAAACTCTACATCGCTTTCTAGAGCATTATACGCAAACTGGTGCGTAAACGTACTCAGTTTAATGCGACAAATACTCCGGAACATCAACATATACTCAACGTACCTTAAATAACCTTTACATAACTTAGAAATAAGTTTTGAAGGCTTTGGTATAGCAAAAACAAGTTAATTCGCTTACAGGGACTAAACTTGACAAACTGCGAAAGTATGCCAATTTGAACTGTAACGGACATTCCAGAACATGTCCATAAGTTAAACATACCATAAATATCCTTTACATAGCTTAGAAATAGGCTTTGAGGGGTTTGGTATGCTAAAACAAACTTTTGGATCATTCAGGGACTAAAAGTGTCAAAAAGTGCATAAGTTTGCACTTTCGCGCATAACTTACGTTCTGAATACATTCGGACATCCAAAAATTTATGTAAGCATCCTTATATTATGCCTTAGTGTTTGGCATGAGAAAAATCCATTCGTCGCGTCATTTGGATCGTCTTTCACGCTTATGCGCATTTCGTCGTAATTAAGCGAACATCGCGATCGTACGGCCAAACGAACCGACATCCGACATATTTTTGGGCATGTTTCATGTCCACAATGTTTAGGCATCATTTTAGGGCCTTAAAGATGGCTTTACAGGTCTTAGAAGGGCTGGAAATAGCTTAAACACGCAACAGGGACCAAAAGTGTAAATTCTGCAAGTGGTGCAGATCAGAGAGGGCCAGGCGGCCCGCGTGAGTTTTGCCCAAATGTGAGGCGGGCCGCGTGGGGATGTCTGACAGAAAGATTTTGCATTTAATGCAGAATCTGGCCTTTCGTTCGATCATAGGGCGATGCCTTTTCACCCAATGAAGAGCCAAGAGTCAAGTTCACTGAACTTATCCACTGGACACATGTACGCACGAGATCAAGGCACGATATTCGATAAAACGATCCTAACGGTTCCACTTTTCCTATAAATACCCCCCCCCCTTTAGTGTAAAAATCACAAAATCAGATCCTAAAGCTCTAAGTTGAAACCATTGTTTCATACCTGAGCTGTTTGATCTTGATTTGCACTCGGGGACCCTCCGTAAGTCTTCTTTCGCTCTTTTATTCGCTTTTCAAGTCCGAAAGTCAACGTTTAGTTGACTTTCTGCATTGACCAGCTTATGGTCGATGCGAAGTTCATGGAACTTCATAACGTGAGCGTGATCACGATGGTTATGGTCCGTAGTGACCATACCTACTGATTACCCCGTTATCTAGGCTTAGTGACGAGTCGTAGTTTCGGCCAAAATGCGCATTCTTGCGTGTTTTGTAACCAAACTACTCGTGAGCATCAAAGCCGTTTGTTTTGATGTCAAACCTGTTTTCAAACTTAGTTAAGCATGTTCTAACATGCTTAGCTCGTCACTTTTAGTTTAGCGCTTATATAGGGTCGTAAGGTAAGCGATCTAAACCATCGCTTATGCTTTCGAACCCGACCCATTTTGTCGGTCATTAGGACCTGACCAAACACATTAGGTGACCATAGCTATAACCTTCCGAGGTTATACCTTGTGGTCACGATGTTAGGCGTTCCAGACGCGTTCTACGCGAACGACGCGTAAGGTGGCATAAGCTACCTAAACGGGTCGTGATGGACCGTAAGCACTTAGGTTAAGTTTCATTTTAGTATGTAGGCTTTGTTAAACCATATTACACGAGTCTCCATACTCGTTTGGTTTTCGAACCCGCGTACTGTCCGATCCTTCCGATTTGGTCCGGTATATTAACATAAGCTACCTATTAGGTGCCGTTGATATTCCGTGATCTTTAGCACTATTTGGTTATTATACAAGGAACTCAAAGCAATCTCAGGTGAGTACATAGAACCCCATCTTTTACTGTTTTCCAAACTGTTTTGGGGTGAAACACATGTGCCTATCTGTTACATTCATGCTTTCCATGTTTTCACATCATATGCCTGCTATGTTGTTAGTACATTATAGTACATGATTTCATTACATTTCATGCTATGTATGCCCATTGTGTGCGTACTTAGTACATTGATTTACATTACATTTCTGTTGCATATGTTTACTCAGCATATGGACACATTGATTTACATGAACATTTCTGTTGCATATGTTTACTCAACATATGGACACATTGATTTACATTACATTTTCTGTTGTATATGTTTACTCAGCATATGGACACATTGATTTACATGAACATTTCTGTTGCATATGTTTACTCAGCATATGGACACATTGATTTACATGAACATTTCTGTTGCATATGTTTACTCAGCATATGGACACATTGACTTACATGAACACTTCTGCTGCATATGTTTACTCAGCATATGGGCACATGCCTTCATTTTGTTATGACATTTGGTTTGTTTAACATGGGACAATACATTCATTAACATTAGCTACGCCGTTCGTTAGTAGGTAGTGGTACCATAGGAATTGACAACTCCCATTCCTGAAGTCCTGGGTTTGATAGGACTGGAAGGAATGACCGAATTCGATATACATAACGTAGATAAACCTTTAATTTGTTTAAGGGTTTATCGCCACAGTCTCAAGGCTTGGATGTATGCATAGTTTACAATACCGCATAAATGTTAATATCAATAGAGCATGCATTTTTCCACAGAACATAACGTTGATTTAAACCACGTGTTACTTCAACGACTTGTTTTGTGCATTTTACAAATGGTTTAAGTTGATACATTCCGCTTACCATACATGATACATTTTGGGATGCACATTACATGATTTACATTGAACATAAACACGTTGACATTGATATACACATTTGGTGGTTTACATTTGAACATAAACATTTGACATGGTTTACACAATAACACTTGACATTTGGTTTTCACATGAACAATTTACATGGTGGATTGGTTTGGGTAAATGATTTAAGTAACGTGGCGTGTGTAATATGATACAAACATGGTGGATACGCCGCTGGTACTTCCTATATATAAATGTTTGTATAATATTACATATCGTGGCGTTATCTAAGTCATTTCAGTTTAGACACATTACATTTTACATAAATAACATATTCTTCACAAGACATTATTTTCACAAACAACTTATCTTATTCAACTCATTTTACTTGGTTATTCATTTAACCTTGCACTTATTTACACATATCGTTTGATGTTATCGATTTTCAAATGATTTACAAAGCAAAACAAATTACAAGGTTCATGACTGACTGTTATTAAACATTCTTTAAAACTCAAGTCATGAACCCCATTTTCACAAAAACTATGTATCTCACAGGCATTTTTATGCTGACGTACCTACTTTCACATGTGTTTTCAGGAGCTATTCCATAGGACGATGATCATGATTCTAGGGCGGACCTGTGCCTTAGAGCCTAAAAAATGAAGTTTGAACTAGCTTAATTATGTTTTGAATATCCGTACTCTCTTTCCAAGACAATGTAACACCTTTGTTTATAAATAAAATACAACTTGTATGCCATGGTCATGAAACAATTTAATTCTGTCAACAACACTCCCCGGCGTTTCCGCCGCGGTTGCATGTTACACGCGGCCGGGGTGTGACAGAAGAGTTGGTATCAGAGCCATTGGTTATAGGGAATTAGGTTATTAGTAATGCTTTGACCTAGACTATAACTTTCTAGGACCCTAACACAAGTTATCTTGTGTTTAGAGTTTAAAACATGCACATCACCTATCCTTAGGTGATAACCACAACGGGAACTTCGGTTCTGAATCCGCTTTGAAAATTAATCATCTGTTCTAGGATGATTGATTACTAGGTTTTGAACCCTCTATTATAAGGTTTTGAACCCCTTTAGATTTTCAAAAATCCCGTCAAAGTGTTGGGTTAATAGTGTGAACACGTGCGAACTGGAAGGGTGAATGCCTGTACCCTGAGTTTTCTGTCTAAGGCTAGAGTGTTCGTACAAATCCACATAATCGGACCAGTCACTCTTACCTGGGAACTCTTGGGGTGAGTGTTCACTTATAGGCGAGCATGTCTTCGCGATACACTAATTCTGACCCATTTACTTTGACTAGACATTTCACGTCGCTTATTTGCTTTGCGATGCATAACCGCCATCTTTGCTTTTGATTGCTTTTGCTTCATCTCATACTCTTCATCCAATCATCTCACTCGTTTCATTTCATGTTTTTCTCTTCTAGAATGCCTCCTCGACGCGAAAACCAGATAACTACTGCCGAGCTGGCGGAGATTATTGCGCAGCAGATGGCTGCTCAATTTCCGAATCTCTTTGCTCAATGGAACCAGGCCAACAACAACAATGGTACATGCAAATACAAGGATTTTAACCAGGCTAAGCCACTCAAGTTTAGTGGTTCTGAAGGAGCAACTGGGCTTCTTCAGTGGTTCGAGAGCATCGAGAACACTTTTCGCCATGTGCAGTGTCCGGATAATCGCAAGGTCGAGTTTTCTTCGAGCGTGTTTCAGAAGAGGGCTCTTACATGGTGGAATGGGGTTATGAGAGATCAAGGTGCAGAAGTTGCTCTAGCTCAGACATGGGCTCAACTGAGAGCTCTTATGATGAGGGAGTTTTGTCCTCGTCATGAACAACGAGCGTTGGAGAAAGAATTTGATGTGTTGAAGCAAGATAGTGGCGAGCACAGGGCTTATACGGATAGGTTTGAGGAGTTGAGTCTTCTTTGCCCGACTATGGTTACCCCACTCGATAAGGCCATCGAAAGATACATCGACGGCCTACCTGACTCAGTACAAGATATCCTTACTGGTAGCAACCCTACCACACTCCGTCAGGCAATCGAGTTATCGGCGACATTGACTGAGTCACAGATCCGAAAGAATAAACTACACATGAAGGGTGACAAGGGCAAGAAGCAGTCGGCAGGCAAGGAGGACAGTAAGAAAGGTCAGAACAAGAAGGGAAAGGACTCTGGTTCCTCAAGGGGGTCAAGGAAGCGTAAGGCTTCCCAAAATTTTGCTGTGACTGCCCAAGCTAACCAGGCAGCTCCCAACCAAGCCGCACAGCCTCCAGCCAAGAAACCCTATTCAGGAAATGCACCTTTGTGCAATCGATGCAACAGTCACCACCAACCACAATATCAGTGCCGTTTCTGTACTAACTGTGGGAAATCGGGTCATCTTGCTGATGTTTGTCGGTTTGCTCAGAATCACGCAGTCCAGAACCCTGCACAACAGGTTGCTCAACAACAGGGTCAGGCTGCACGACCAAACTACCCACCAGGTGCATGTTATAATTGTGGGGATCTGACCCACTACAGAAATCGGTGTCCAAGACTAGTCAACCAGAACCAGAATGCAAACCAGAATCCGGCACCGGCTCGAGGTCGAGTCTTTAACATGAATGCACAAGAAGCACAAGCAGACAACGAGGTGGTGAACGGTACGTTCTTTATTAATAATCAACCAGCATCTGTTCTTTTCGATTCGGGTGCCGACAAGAGCTTTGTGTCATTGTCTTTTGAGACAATGCTTCGCGTGTCTAGAACGAAACTAGGTAAACCTTTGACAGTAGAGGTTGCCAGTGGTGAACCCATTGTTCTTAATTCTGTTCTACGCAACTGCCAGTTGAATCTTAACGACCATATTTTCCCTATTGACCTCACGCCAATGCAACTTGGAAGCTTCGATGTTATTGTGGGAATGGATTGGTTATCTAAGCATCGCGCAGAGATAGTATGTTCTGAGAAGATTGTTCGTATACCGCTGTCGACAGGCGAGATCCTACAAGTTCGTGGCGAGAAGCCTGCCGGTGGTCTCAAGCTCATGTCCTGTTTTAAAGCACGGAAGTATCTACGAAAGCACTATGTGGCTTTCTTAGCACATGTTACGGCAGATAAAGGCAAGGGTAAGTCTATTTCAGATATTCCTGTCGTTCGGGATTATTCCGAAGTATTCCCTGAAGACTTACTTGGTCTACCTCCAGCACGCCAAGTCGAGTTCCGTATTGATCTCGTACCTGGTGCAAATCCCATTGCCAGAGCTCCATACCGTCTTGCACCGTCCGAGATGCAAGAATTATCTAAACAGCTTCAGGAACTCTCCGACAAAGGTTTTATCCGTCCTAGCTTTTCACCTTGGGGTGCTCCCGTTCTTTTTGTAAAGAAGAAGGATGGATCTTTTAGGATGTGTATCGATTATCGTGAGCTTAACAAGCTTACCATCAAAAATCGATATCCCCTACCTCGCATTGATGATCTCTTTGATCAATTACAAGGCACATCTTACTTTTCAAAGATTGATCTACGATCTGGATATCATCAGCTTCGTGTACATGAAGAAGACATTCCCAAGACAGCGTTCCGTACTCGTTATGGACATTACGAGTTCACAGTCATGCCATTCGGTTTGACTAATGCTCCTGCTGTTTTCATGGACTTAATGAATAGGGTCTGCAAGCCTTATTTAGATAAGTTCATCATTGTTTTCATTGACGACATTTTGATATATTCTAAGACGCGAGCTGATCATGAGCAACATCTCCGTCTTACTTTGGAACTCCTAAAGAAAGAACAACTTTTCGCCAAATTCTCCAAGTGTGAATTCTGGCTTAAAGAGGTTCAATTCTTAGGACATATTGTCAACGAACAAGGTATTCATGTAGATCCCTCCAAGATCAGTGCGATTAAGGATTGGGATACACCTACTACCCCTACTGAAGTTCGTTCTTTTCTTGGTCTAGCGGGTTATTACCGCCGCTTCATAGAAAATTTCTCGAAGATTGCAGTTCCTCTAACTGCTCTAACTCAGAAGAACAAGCCATTTGATTGGGGAGTCAAACAAGAGGAAGCGTTTCAGACTTTGAAACAAAAGCTTTGCGACGCACCTGTCCTAACATTGCCTGAGGGCAACGATGATTTCGTCGTTTATTGCGACGCATCTAAATTAGGACTTGGCTGCGTCCTGATGCAAAGAAACAAAGTCATAGCATACGCATCAAGGCAGTTGAAGATACATGAGAAGAACTACACCACTCATGATCTTGAGTTGGGTGCAGTTGTCTTCGCTCTCAAAATCTGGAGACACTACTTGTATGGTACAAAATGTGTGGTTTTCACAGACCACAAAAGTCTTCAGCATATCTTCAATCAAAAAGAGCTCAACATGAGACAACGACGTTGGGTTGAACTTCTAAACGACTACGATTGCGAGATTCGCTACCATCCTGGTAAGGCGAATGTCGTAGCCGATGCATTGAGTCGCAAGGAACGTACTAAGCTTCATTGTGTACGTGTCCAATCTGTTATTCAAACCGATATCCAAGCCCGTATTTCTCAGGCTCAACAATCTTGTGTTTCACAAGGTTTGATGGATAAGGAATTTCCTTATCACATAACACCTGCTCTTGAACTGAAAGACAATGGATCGTACTATTTCATGGACCGTTTGTGGGTCCCAAGCCAAGATGATCTTCGTACCTTGCTTATGGATGAAGCCCATAAGTCTCGTTATTCCATTCATCCTGGCTCAGATAAGATGTATAAGGATCTTCGTATTCAGTATTGGTGGCCTGGTATGAAGAAAGACATTGCCTTATACGTATCCAAATGCCTTACTTGTCTCAAGGTTAAGGCTGAACATCAGCGTCCTTCCGGATTATTAGAGCAACCGGAGATCCCAGTTTGGAAATGGGAAAACATTACTATGGATCTCATTACTAAACTTCCGCGCACAAAGAAAGGTCACGATGCCATCTGGGTAGTCGTGGATCATCTTACCAAATCAGCGCATTTCTTGCCAATCCGTGAGGATTTTTCGGCTGACAAACTTGCTCAAATCTACGTGGATGAAATTGTAGCTAGACATGGTGTTCCTTTGAGCATCATTTCTGACAGAGATGCTCGTTTCACTTCTCATTTTTGGAGAACCATGCAATCTGCTATGGGGTCTCAACTTAATCTGAGCACAGCTTATCATCCGCAAACGGATGGTCAATCTGAAAGAACAATCCAGACACTGGAGGATATGCTTAGAGCTTGTGTGATAGACTTTGGTGGTAGTTGGGATTCACATCTTCCATTGATTGAATTCTCCTGCAACAACAGTTATCACTCCAGCATCAACATGGCTCCTTTCGAGGCTCTCTATGGTCGAAAATGTCGTTCACCAGTCTGCTGGAATGAGATTGGCGAGGCTCAACTTACTGGACCTACCCTCATTTTAGAGACAACAGAAAAGGTAAAGAAAGTTCGTGATAACCTTCAGACAGCCAGAAGCCGTCAGAAGAATTACGCGGACCTAAAACGCAAACCCTTGGATTTTCAAGTCGGTGATCGTGTATTACTAAGGTCTCACCTTGGAAAGGTGTGATCAGATTTGGAAAGAAAGGAAAACTTGCACCTAGATATGTTGGACCATTCAAGATCGTCGAAAGAATCGGTAAGGTAGCCTACAGACTTGAGTTACCTCCTGAACTTGGAAATGTTCATCCAACCTTTCACGTGTCCAATCTCAAGAGGTGTTTAGCTGATGAAAACCTCCACATACCGCTTGACGAAATTCGTGTTGATAAAACACTGAAGTTTGTTGAGAAACCGGTAGAAATCATGGAACGTGAAGTCAAGTGGCTTAAACGCAAGCGCATTCCTTTGGTCAAGGTTCGTTGGGAATCTAAACGTGGACCCAAATTTACTTGGGAACGTGAAGATCAAATGAAGGCAAAGTATCCGCATCTTTTTCCATCAGTTTCCTCTAAATAAATTTCGGGACGAAATTTCCACAAGTAGGGGAGACTGTAACATTTGTGCTTGTAATCATTGTGAACAGTTCAATTATCAATAAAACAATGTTATTTTATCCCAATGATTGTTTGATTATGTTTTACATTTTTCATGTTTTGACTTTCGTTCAATTTCAAACTCTACATCGCTTTCTGGAGCATTATACGCAAACTGGTGCGTAAACGTACTCAGTTTAATGTGACAAATACTCCGGAACATCAACATATACTCAACGTACCTTAAATAACCTTTACATAACTTAGAAATAAGTTTTGAAGGCTTTGGTATAGCAAAAACAAGTTAATTCGCTTACAGGGACTAAACTTGACAAACTGCGAAAGTATGCCAATTTGAACTGTAACGGACATTCCGGAACATGTCCATAAGTTAAACATACCATAAATATCCTTTACATAGCTTAGAAATAGGCTTTGAGGGGTTTGGTATGCTAAAACAAACTTTTGGATCATTCAGGGACTAAAAGTGTCAAAAAGTGCATAAGTTTGCACTTTCGCGCATAACTTACGTTCTGAATACATCCGGACATCCAAAAATTTATGTAAGCATCCTTATATTATGCCTTAGTGTTTGGCATGAGAAAAATCCATTCGTCGCGTCATTTGGATCGTCTTTCACGCTTATGCGCATTTCGTCGTAATTAAGCGAACATCGCGATCGTACGGCCAAACGAACCGACATCCGACATATTTTTGGGCATGTTTCATGTCCACAATGTTTAGGCATCATTTTAGGGCCTTAAAGATGGCTTTACAGGTCTTAGAAGGGCTAGAAATAGCTTAAACACGCAACAGGGACCAAAAGTGTAAATTCTGCAAGTGGTGCAGATCAGAGAGGGCCAGGCGGCCCGCGTGAGTTTTGCCCAAATGTGAGGCGGGCCGCGTGGGGATGTCTGACAGAAAGATTTTGCATTTAATGCAGAATCTGGCCTTTCGTTCGATCAAAGGGCGATGCCTTTTCACCCAATGAAGAGCCAAGAGTCAAGTTCACTGAACTTATCCACTGGACACATGTACGCACGAGATCAAGGCACGATATTCGATAAAACAATCCTAACGGTTCCACTTTTCCTATAAATACCCCCCCCCTTTAGTGTAAAAATCACAAAATCAGATCCTAAAGCTCTAAGTTGAAACCATTGTTTCATACCTGAGCTGTTTGATCTTGATTTGCACTCGGGGACCCTCCGTAAGTCTTCTTTCGCTCTTTTATTCGCTTTTCAAGTCCGAAAGTCAACGTTTAGTTGACTTTCTGCATTGACCAGCTTATGGTCGATGCGAAGTTCATGGAACTTCATAACGTGAGCGTGATCACGATGGTTATGGTTCGTAGTGACCATGCCTACTGATTACCCCGTTATCTAGGCTTAGTGACGAGTCGTAGTTTCGGCCAAAATGCGCATTCTTGCGTGTTTTGTAACCAAACTACTCGTGAGCATCAAAGCCGTTTGTTTTGATGTCAAACCTGTTTTCAAACTTAGTTAAGCATGTTCTAACATGCTTAGCTCGTCACTTTTAGTTTAGCGCTTATATAGGGTCGTAAGGTAAGCGATCTAAACCATCGCTTATGCTTTCGAACCCGACCCATTTTGTCGGTCATTAGGACCTGACCAAACACATTAGGTTACCATAGCTATAACCTTCCGAGGTTATACCTTGTGGTCACGATGTTAGGCGTTCCAGACGCGTTCTACGCGAACGACGCGTAAGGTGGCATAAGCTACCTAAACGGGTCGTGATGGACCGTAAGCACTTAGGTTAAGTTTCATTTTAGTATGTAGGCTTTGTTAAACCATATTACACGAGTCTCCATACTCGTTTGGTTTTCGAACCCGCGTACTGTCCGATCCTTCCGATTTGGTCCGGTATATTAACATAAGCTACCTATTAGGTGCCGTTGATATTCCGTGATCTTTAGCACTATTTGGTTATTATACAAGGAACTCAAAGCAATCTCAGGTGAGTACATAGAACCCCATCTTTTACTGTTTTCCAAACTGTTTTGGGGTGAAACACATGTGCCTATCTGTTACATTCATGCTTTCCATGTTTTCACATCATATGTCTGCTATGTTGTTAGTGCATTATAGTACATGATTTCATTACATTTCATGCTATGTATGCCCATTGTGTGCGTACTTAGTACATTGATTTACATTACATTTCTGTTGCATATGTTTACTCAGCATATGGACACATTGATTTACATGAACATTTCTGTTGCATATGTTTACTCAACATATGGACACATTGATTTACATTACATTTTCTGTTGCATATGCTTACTCAGCATATGGACACATTGATTTACATGAACATTTCTGTTGCATATGTTTACTCAGCATATGGACACATTGATTTACATGAACATTTCTGTTGCATATGTTTACTCAGCATATGGACACATTGACTTACATGAACACTTCTGCTACATATGTTTACTCAGCATATGGGCACATGCCTTCATTTTGTTATGACATTTGGTTTGTTTAACATGGGACAATACATTCATTAACATTAGCTACGCCGTTCGTTAGTAGGTAGTGGTACCATAGGAATTGACAACTCCCATTCCTGAAGTCCTGGGTTTGATAGGACTGGAAGGAATGACCGAATTCGATATACATAACGTAGATAAACCTTTAATTTGTTTAAGGGTTTATCGCCACAGTCTCAAGGCTTGGATGTATGCATAGTTTACAATACCGCATAAATGTTAATATCAATTGAGCATGCATTTTTCCACAGAACATAACGTTGATTTAAACCACGTGTTACTTCAACGACTTGTTTTGTGCATTTTACAAATGGTTTAAGTTGATACATTCCGCTTACCATACATGATACATTTTGGGATGCACATTACATGATTTACATTGAACATAAACACGTTGACATTGACATACACATTTGGTGGTTTACATTTGAACATAAACATTTGACATGGTTTACACAATAACACTTGACATTTGGTTTTCACATGAACAATTTACATGGTGGATTGGTTTGGGTAAATGATTTAAGTAACGTGGCGTGTGTAATATGATACAAATATGGTGGATACGCCGCTGGTACTTCCTATATATAAATGTTTGTATAATATTACATATCGTGGCGTTATCTAAGTCATTTCAGTTTAGACACATTACATTTTACATAAATAACATATTCTTCACAAGACATTATTTTCACAAACAACTTATCTTATTCAACTCATTTTACTTGGTTATTCATTTAACCTTGCACTTATTTACACATATCGTTTGATGTTATCGATTTTCAAATGATTTACAAAGCAAAACAAATTACAAGGTTCATGACTGACTGTTATTAAACATTCTTTAAAACTCAAGTCATGAACCCCATTTTCACAAAAAACTATGTATCTCACAGGCATTTTTATGCTGACGTACCTACTTTCACATGTGTTTTCAGGAGCTATTCCATAGGACGATGATCATGATTCTAGGGCGGACCTGTGCCTTAGAGCCTAAAAAATGAAGTTTGAACTAGCTTAATTATGTTTTGAATATCCGTACTCTCTTTCCAAGACAATGTAACACCTTTGTTTATAAATAAAATACAACTTGTATGCCATGGTCATGAAACAATTTAATTCTGTCAACAACACTCCCCGGCGTTTCCGCCGCGGTTGCATGTTACACGCGGCCGGGGTGTGATAGAAAGGTAATTTCCAATCAGGTGCCATCATGATAGGTGCATTGACTAGCATTTCCTTGAGGGTTAGAAATGCTTTATTGCAATCCTTGTCAAAGATGAAAGGTGCATCTTTTTCAAGTAATTTTGTTAGAGGTCTTGAAATTTTTGAAAAGTCCTTGATAAACCTTCTATAAAATCCGGCATGCCCTAGGAAACTTTTGATTGCTCTCACGGAGGAGGGTGGAGGTAATCGAGAAATAGTGTCTACGTTTGCTCGATCAACTTCCATTTCTTCGCTCGAGATTTTGTGACCGAGTACTATTCCCTCTGTTACCATGAAATGGGATTTTTCCCAGTTAAGGGCGAGGTTAGTTTCCTCACATCGGGATAGCATTCGTTCAAGGTTATCGAGGCATTGGTCATATGAATCTCCAAAGATAGAAAAGTCATCCATGAAGACTTCCATTGTTTTTTCTATCATATCATGGAAAATGGCTACCATACAATGTTGGAATGTTGCAGGTGCATTACATAGACCAATTGGCATGCGTCGATAGGCGAAAGTTCCGTAGGGGCATGTGAAAGTCGTCTTTTCTTGGTCTTCAGGTGCTATTGGAATTTGAAAGTAACCTGAAAAACCATCCAAGAAACAGTAAAATTTATGACCGGATAGTCGTTCTAACATTTGATCAATGAAGGGCAAAGGAAAGTGATCTTTCCTTGTTGCTTCATTTAATCGTCTATAGTCTATACAAACTCTCCATCCTGTGACGGTTCTTTTTGGTATTAATTCATTCTTTTCATTAGTTATTACCGTCATACCTCCTTTCTTCGGTACTACTTGGACGGGACTTACCCATGGACTATCGAAGATAGGATAGATTAGTCCGGCGTCAAGTAGTTTGATGACCTCATTTTTAACCACTTCTTGCACATTTGGATTTACTCTACGTTGTGGTTGTATTACCGTTTTGTAGTTATCATTCATTAAAATTTTGTGCGTGCACATGGAAGGACTTATTCCTTTGATATCTACAAGCTTCCAAGCGATCGCATTTTTGTGTTTTCTAAGAAGATTGATTAATTTTTCTTTTTCTATACTACTTTATTTAGACGAAATAATTACAGGTAAATTACCATCTTTGTCTAGAAAAGCATATTCCAAACCCTTCGGAAGTTCTTTGACCTCAATGGGTGGGTCTTTAGGAGACACTTTATTTTGTGGCTCATTTAGATCAAGAACTTTAAAGGTTTGTTCTATGGCGACCTCTTCTTCAACAAAGTGGTCAACTTCTTCACTTATATCGGGTGGCTCATCTTCATCTTCAATTAGGGGGTCATTATTGCCAAAAGGATATTTCATTGAACACTCAAGATCTATGCTCCTTTTGAATGCCCCTAATTGAAGAGGTAGATTGTTAAATTTCTGGTTTTTCAAATGTGACAACTGTGTTCTGTAGTCGTGGTGCGATGTAAAACAATGTTGATTATAAATAAAACAAGGTGCTTTGGTGTTATTATATGTGTTTTTGTGTTATTATGTGAGTATTTGTGTTTGGTGATTTTGCAATTCGATTCGATTCCTATTTCAAGCTCTAAATCACTTTCTGGAAGGTTATATGCGCACGAATGCGTAAATAAAACCAGTTTAACGCAACAAACACTCCAGAATAGTGAAATAGGCTTAACATACCTTAAATAACCTCCACATAACTTAGAAATAAGTTTTGGATGATTTGGTGTGTTGAAATCAAGTTTGTTCGATCGCAGGGACTATTTGTGTCAAACTACGAAACTATACCGTTTTGTATGGTAACGAACATTCCGGTACTTGATCATAAGTTAAACATACCCATTTGAGGGGTTCTGTATGCTAAAACAAACTTTATTGATCAATAGGGACTAAAAGCGTCAAAAAGTGCATAAGTTTGCATTTTCACGCATATCTTACGTTCTGAATACATCCGGACATCCAAAAATTTATGTGAGCATTAAAATATTATTTTTTAGTGTTTGGCATAATAAAAATCCATACTTCGCGCAATTTGGATCGTTTTTGCGTTCGTTACGACTCCCGTCGTAATTAACCGAACAACGCAATCGTACGACCAAACGAGCCGACATCCGAGATATTTTTGAGCACATTTTAAGTTCCCTATACTTTAACTTCATTTTAGAGCCTTAAAATGGGGTTAACGGGGTTTAAACGTGCCAAAAATGCTTAAAAATCTAGTTTGGGGCTTCAGGGGCCTGTTCTGCCATTTTTCAAACTTGGCTGATCTGCACAAGGCTTACGAACCGTAAGCACATCTCTATACGGTCCGTAAGGACCTCCCAGATCAGCAGAATGTGTTTTCCAGCTTGTTCCAGCTGTTACACACTTATGCTCATGGTTTTGGCCATTCTATGGGCTGGTTTGAAGGCTCCCATGGTATTCAAATCAGTGGGTATGATGTGTAGGGCTTGGATTGAAGCTCGGTTTCCAAGAAATGATCCTAACGGTTGTGGATTTCCTATAAATACCCAACCCCCATTTCATTCATTCCCACATTTGATCTGATTTTTTCTCTAAGTGGTTGTGTTTGTGCACTTCCTACCTGAGATTTACTTGGAATCAAACCTTGCGGGGACCTTCTGTAAGTATTCTTTCGCGTTTAGCGTTCGTTTTAGCGTTAAAGTCAAACTGTGTTTGGCTTTCTGCATTGACCAGTTTATGGTCAACGGGAAGTTCGTTTGAACTTCATAACGTGAGCGTAATCACGATGGTTATAGTCCCTAGTGACTATACCTACTGATTACCACGTTATCTAGGGCTCAGTGGCGAGTCGTAGTTTCGGCCAAAATGCGTTTTCTCGCGTATTTTGTAACCAAACTACTCTAGGATGTCAAAACCGTTTGTTTTGATATCAAAACCTGTTTTCTAACTTAACTAAACATGTTTCGACATGTTTAGCTCGTCACTTGTTAGTTTAGTGCTTATGTAGAGTCGTAAGTCAAGCGTACTAAACACCCGCTTAGACTTTCGAACACGACCCGTTTGGTCGATCATTAGGATCCGACCAAACACGTCTAGTGACCATAGTAGCGTAGGGAATAACCTTCCGGGGTTATACCTTATGGTCACTTAGGTTTGATTAGTCGCATGATAAGTAGTTTATGTGCCCTTGGTAAATTACCAAAATACCCTTTTCATACATAATTGGTAATTAAGCATATGTAACTTAAACTTTTGACACGTAACTGATTGTGTAACATAATTAAACATGTATGGGCATATAATACATGTCATAGGACTAGTTAGACGTCTCGAACGCGCTTTTGCGTGCACGACGCGTTAAAGTAGCGTAAGCTACCTTAATGGGTCGCGATGGGTCGAAAGCACTTAGGTTAGGTTCCGATTTAGGATGTAGGATTTGTTAAACCATATCACATGAGTTCCAACACTCATTTGGTTTACAAGACCTCATTCTGTCCGATCGTCCGATTTAGGCATCTATTGTTTGACTAGTGGTTCGATTACTAGGTGCTACTTGATTCCTTTGGTTTGCTTGAGTTTGTTGGAATTCTATTTGATCGAGGATACTTTGCACTACATGTGAGTACATAGTTCCCCTATTTTACTGTTTTTAAATGTTTTGGGGTGATTCATATGTACGAAATGTTTTCAAAGTTTAAACGATGATTTCAAAAACGATTAAAACGATTTTTACTAAACTAATAACGATTTCAATAATGTGAACGAAACTTGATGGTTGTAGTTACATAACAAATGACATTCATTAATTTTGGCCGAACCGACCAGTATTAGGTTATGGTACCATAGGATCTGACAAATCCCGTTACTTTACTACACCCATGGTTATGTGTGGGGGTTGTGGGTAGCGACTGAATCTGATATTTGTTAACTTACCCTTTGGTGGTTTGTTAATACGAGAACGAGTTGAACGATGGACGAGTCACGAAGGTTTGAATGTTGTTAGCGAGACGACCATAAATAGTTTTTCACAATTAAAACGAGGATGATTTAAACGATTCTAAACGAGTTAACGATTTTCAAACGATTTTAAACGGTTTGGGTGAACGATTGGTTTTTGATTAGTGTTTAGATAACGGGACGGGTGTAATGTGATGAAAGCATGGTGGATACGCCGCTGGTACTTCCTATATATAAGTGTTTTCATCATATTACATATCGTGGCGTTATTTAGTTCACTTGGGTAAACGATTTGGAAACGATATCATACAACGATGTTTTACTAAGAGATATAAACTAGACGAGTTTTTAACAAGTTTTTACAAGATGTTTTACAAGTTGGTTTTCTAAAACAAATGTTTTTGGGTTAAGAAGCATGGCTACGAGATTTTATAAATTATAATCAACTTGATTTGAGTAGGTTAACTATGTTGCAATACATTTTTCAAAACAAGGTTTGTATTTTGATTCTTGTAGTCTAATAAAGTACCGCAACATATAAACGAGCCATGATTCCGATACTCTTATAAAACCTATGTACTCGCCAGCATTTCTTTGCTGACTAAATTTTACATATGTTTCAGGTGTCGATGCTTGATTGATTTCTAGGATGCATGCGTCACATAGGATCTGGACAAGGCCTTAGTGACATAATAACTATGATAGACGATATAAAACTTGTTTGTTCTATGTGTTAAGACAATGTAATATTTAATATTATCAATAAAACGAAACTATTTTTGAATCCATAGTTGTGAAACAATTATTCTGTTGCAACACTCCCCGACGTTTCTGTCACACCCCGGCCGCGTATAACATGCAACTGCGGCGGAAACGCCGGGGAGTGTTGTGGACAGAATTAATTGTTACAACCATGGAAATTAAAGTTACATTTTATTTATTAAACAAGGGTAGTACATTGTCTTAAACAGGAAAACAAAGAGTTTATAACATAGTTAACTAAGTCTATCTTCAGTTTTAGTCTCTAAGGCACAGGTCCGCCCTAGTATCGTGATCAACATCCTATGGAACAGCTCCTGAAAACACATGTGAAAGTAGGTACGTCAGCATAAAAATGCCTGTGAGATACATAGGTTTTGTGAAAATGGGATTCATGACTTGAGTTTAAAGAATGTTTTATAACAGTCGGTCATGAACCTTGTAATTTGTCTTGCTTTGTAAACCATTTGAAAAACGATAACATCAGATGATATATATAGTTAAGTGTAAGGTTAAACGAGTAACCAAGTAAAATGAGTTGAATAAGATAAGTTGTTTGTGAAAATAATGTCTTGCGAAGAATATGTTATTTGTGTAAAATGTAATGAGTCAAAACTGAAATGACTTAGATAACGCTACGATATGTAATACTATACAAGCATTTATATATAGGAAGTACCAGCGGCGTATCCACCATGTTTGTATCATATTACGTACGGCACGTTACTCAAACCATTTACCCAAACCAATCCACCATGTAAATTGTTCATGTATAAACCAAATGTCAAGTGTTATTGTGTAAACCATGTCAAATGTTTATGTTCAATGTAAACCACCAAATGTGTATGTCAATGTCAACGTGTTTATGTTCAATGTAAATCATGTAATGTGTATCCCAAAATGTATCATGTATGGTAAGCGAAATGTATCAACTTAAACCATATGTAAAATGCACAAAACAAGTCGTTGAAGTAAAACGTGGTTTAAATCAACGTTATGTTCTGTGGAAAAATGCATGCTCTATTGATATTAACATTTATGCGGTATTGTAAACTATGCATACATCCAAGCCTTGAGACTGTGGTGATAAACCCTTAAACAAATTAAAGGTTCATCTAAGTTATGTATATCGAATTCGGTCACTCCTTCCAGTCCTATCAAACCCAGGACTTCAGGAATGGGAGTTGTCAATTCCTATGGTACCACTACCTACTAACGAACGGCGTAGCTAATGTTAATGAATGTATTGTCCCATGTTAAACAAACCAAATGTCATAACAAAATGAAGGCATGTGATGTAAACAATTGTACTAAGTATGCTAAGTAAACATACGAAGCAGAAATGTTCATGTAAATCAATGTGTCCATATGCTGAGTAGACATATGCAACAGAAATGTTCATGTAAATCAATGTGTCCATATGCTGAGTAAACATATGCAACAAAAATGTTCATGTAAATCAATGTGTCCATATGCTGAGTAGACATATGCAACAGAAATGTTCATGTAAATCAATGTGTCCATATGCTGAGTAAACATATGCAACAGAAATGTAATGTAATGTAAATCAAATGTACTAAGTACGCACACAATGGGCATACATAGCATGAAATGTAATGAAATCGTGTACTATGATGTACTAACAACATAGCAGGCATATGATGTGAAAACATGGAAAACATGAAAGTAACAGATAGGCACATGTGTTTCACCCCAAAACAGTTTGGAAAACAGTAAAAGATGGGGTTCTATGTACTCACCTGAGATTGCTTTGAGTTCTTATATAATAACCAGATAATGCTAAAGATCACGGGATATCAAACGGCACCTAATAGGTAGCTATGTTAATATACCAGACCAAATCGGAAGGATCGGATGGTACGCGGGTTCGTAAACCAAACGAGTATGGAGACTCGTGTAATATGGTTTAACAAAGCCTACATACTAAAATGAAACTTAACCTAAGTGCTTACGGTCCATCACGACCCGTTTAGGTAGCTTATGCTACCCTAACCCGTCGCTCGCGTAGAACGCGTTCGGAACGCCTAACATAGCGACCACAAGGTATAACCTCGGAAGGTTATAGCTATGGTCACCTAATGTGTTTGGTCGGATCCTAATGATCGACCAAATGGGTCGGGTTCGAAAGTATAAGCGATGGTTTAGATCGCTTACCTTACGACCCTATATAAGCACTAAACT
Organism: Helianthus annuus; assembly: GCF_002127325.2. Taxonomy (NCBI): domain Eukaryota; kingdom Viridiplantae; phylum Streptophyta; class Magnoliopsida; order Asterales; family Asteraceae; genus Helianthus; species Helianthus annuus. The sequence goes on along the minus strand of NC_035442.2, from coordinate 73,483,399 downwards.
AAAAGTGACGAGCTAAGCATGTTAGAACATGCTTAACTAAGTTTGAAAACAGGTTTGACATCAAAACAAACGGCTTTGATGCCCACGAGTAGTTTGGTTACAAAATATGCAAGAATGCACATTTTGGCCGAAATTACGACTCGTCACTGAGCCTAGATAACGTGGTGATCAGTAGGTATAGTCACTACGGACTATAACCATCGTGATCACGCTCACGTTATGAACTTCCAAGAACTTCGCATCGACCATAAGCTGGTCAATGCAGAAAGTCAACAAAACGTTGACTTTCGGACTCGAAAAGCGAATAAAAGAGCGAAAGAAGACTTACGGAGGTCCCCGAATGCTAATCTAGACCAAAATGGCTCAGGTATGAAACAATGGTTCCAACTTAGAGCCTTAAGATCAGATTGTGTGGGTTTTGGAACAAAGGGAGGGGGGTATTTATAGGAAAAGTGGAACCGTTAGGATCGTTTATCGAATATCGTGCCGCGATCTCGTGCGTACACTTGTCGAAATGTTGTGGTAAGTCAGAAAATGCCCCTTGGCTCTTGATTGGGTGAAAGGGCATTGCCCCTTGATCGATCGAAAGGCCAAACTGCATTAAATGCAACATTTATTCTGTCTGACAGTCTCACGCACCCCGCCTCAACATTTAGGCAAAACTCACGCGGGCCGCCTGAAGCTTCTGATCTGCACATACTTTCAAAAATTGCAGTTTTGGTCCCTGTTGCGTATTTAAGCCATTTCCGACACTTCTAAGGCCCGTAAAGCCAACTTTAAGGCCCTAAAATGATGCCTAAACATTGTGGACATGAAACATGCTCAAAAATGTGTCGGATGTTGGTTCGTTTGGCCGTACGATCGCGATGTTCGGTTAATTACGACGGAATGCGCATAAGCGCGAAAGATGATCCAAATGACGCGACGAATGGATTTTTCTTATGCCAAACACTAAGGCATAATATAAGGATGCTTACATAAATTTTTGGATGTCCGGATGTATTCAGAACGTAAGTTATGCGCGAAAGTGCAAACTTGTGCACTTTTTGACACTTTTAGCCCCTGAATGATCCAAAAGTTTGTTTTAGCATACCAAACCCCTCAAAGCCTATTTCTAAGCTATGTAAAGGATATTTATGGTATGTTTAACTTATGGACATGTTCCGGAATGTTCGTTACAGTTCAAATTGGCATACTTTCGCAGTTTGTCAAGTTTAGTCCCTGTAAGCGAATTAACTTGTTTTTGCTATACCAAAGCCTTCAAAACTTATTTCTAAGTTATGTAAATGTTATTTAAGGTATGCTGAGTATATGTTGATGTTCCGGAGTATTTGTCGCATTAAACTGAGTACGTTTAAGCACCAGTTAGTGTATAACTCTCCAGAAAGCGATGTAGAGTTTGAAATTGAACAAAAGTCAAAATATGAAAAATGTAAAACACAACCAAACAAACATTGGGCTCAAAATAACATTATTTTATTGATAATAGAACTGTTCATGATGATTACAAGCACAAATGTTACAGTCTCCCCTACTTGTGGAAATTTTGTCCCGAAATTTATTTAGAGGAAACTCGTGGAAAAAGATGCGGATATTTTGCCTTCATTTGATCTTCACGTTCCCAAGTAAACTCGGGTCCACGTTTAGATTCCCAGCGAACCTTGACCAAAGGAATGCGCTTGCGTTTGAGCCACTTGACTTCACGTTCCATGATTTCCACTGGTTTCTCGACAAATTTCAGAGTTTTATCAACACGAATTTCGTCAAGCGGTATGTGGAGGTTCTCATCAGCTAAACACCTCTTGAGATTGGACACATGAAAAGTTGGATGAACATTTCCATGTTCAGGAGGTAACTCAAGTCTGTAGGCTACCTTGTCGATTCTTTCGACGATCTTGAATGGTCCAACGTATCTAGGTGCAAATTTTCCTTTCTTTGCGAATCTGATCACACCTTTCCAAGGTGAGACCTTAAGTAATACACGATCGCCGACTTGAAAATCCAAGGGCTTGCGTTTTAAGTCCGCGTAATTCTTCTGACGGCTTCTAGCTATCTGAAGGTTCTCATGAACTCTCTTAACCTTATCTGTTGTCTCTAAAATGAGGGCAGGTCCAGTAAGTTGAGCCTCGCCAATCTCATTCCAGCAAACTGGTGAACGACATTTTCGACCATAGAGAGCCTCGAAAGGAGCCATGTTGATGCTGGAGTGATAACTGTTGTTGTAGGAGAATTCAATCAATGGAAGATGCGAATCCCAACTACCACCAAAATCGATCACACAAGCTCTAAACATATCCTCTAGTGTCTGGATTGTTCTTTCAGATTGACCATCCGTTTGCGGATGATAAGCTGTGCTCAAATTGAGTTGAGACCCCATAGCAGATTGCATGGTTCTCCAAAAATGAGAAGTGAAACGAGCATCTCTGTCAGAAATGATGTTCAAAGGAACACCATGTCGTGCTACAATTTCATCCACGTAGATTTGAGCAAGTTTGTCAGCCGAAAAATCCTCACGGATTGGCAAGAAATGCGCTGACTTGGTAAGACGATCAACGACTACCCAGATGGCATCGTGACCTTTCTTTGTGCGCGGGAGTTTAGTAATGAGATCCATAGTAATGTTTTCCCATTTCCAAACTGGGATTTCTGGTTGCTCCAATAAACCGGAAGGACGCTGATGTTCAGCCTTAACCTTAAGACAAGTAAGGCATTTTGATACATATAAGGCAATGTCTTTCTTCATACCAGGCCACCAATACTGAATACGAAGATCCTTATACATCTTATCTGAGCCAGGATGAATAGAATAACGAGACTTATGGGCTTCATCCATAAGCAAGGTACGAAGATTATCTTGGCTCGGGACCTACAAACGGTCCATGAAGTAATATGATCCATTGTCCTTCAGTTCAAGAGCAGGTGTTATGTGATAAGGAAATTCCTTATCCATCAAGCCTTGTGAAACACAAGCTTGTTGAGCCTGAGAAATACGGGCTTGTATATCAGTTTGAATAACAGATTGGACACGTACACAATGAAGCTTAGTACGTTCCTTGCGACTCAATGCATCGGCTACGACATTCGCCTTACCAGGATGGTAGCGGATCTCGCAGTCGTAGTCGTTTAGAAGTTCAACCCAACGTCTTTGCCTCATGTTGAGTTCCTTTTGATTAAGATATGTTGAAGACTTTTGTGGTCCGTGAAGACCACACATTTTGTACCGTACAAGTAGTGTCTCCAAATCTTAAGAGCGAAGACAACTTCACCCAACTCAAGATCATGAGTGGTGTAGTTCTTCTCATGTATCTTCAACTGTCTTGATGCGTATGCTACGACTTTGTTTCTTTGCATCAGGACGCAACCAAGACCTAATTTAGATGCGTCGCAATAAACGACGAAATCATCATTGTCCTCAGGCAATGTTAGGACAGGCGCGTCGCAAAGCTTTTGTTTCAAAGTCAGAAATGCTTCCTCTTGTTTGACTCCCCACTCAAATGGCTTGTTCTTCTGAGTTAGAGCAGTTAGAGGAACTGCAATCTTCGAGAAATTCTCAATGAAGCGGCGATAATAACCCGCTAGACCAAGAAAAGAACGAATCTCAGTAGGAGTAGAAGGCGTATCCCAATCCTTAATCGCACTGATCTTGGATGGATCTACATGAATACCTTGTTCGTTGACAATATGTCTTAAGAATTGAACTTCTTTAAGCCAGAATTCACACTTGGAGAATTTGGCGAAAAGTTGTTCTTTCTTTAGGAGTTCCAAAGTAAGACGAAGGTGTTGTTCATGATCAGCTCGCGCCTTGGAATATATTAAGATGTCATCAATGAAAACGATGATGAACTTATCTAAATAAGGCTTGCAGACCCTATTCATCAAGTCCATGAAAACAGCTGGAGCATTAGTCAAACCGAATGGCATGACTGTGAACTCATAATGTCTATAACGAGTACGGAACGCTGTCTTGGGAATGTCTTCTTCATACACCCGAAGCTGATGATATCCAGATCGTAGATCAATCTTTGAAAAATAAGAAGCGCCTTGCAATTGATCAAAGAGATCATCAATGCGAGGTAGGGGATATCGATTCTTGATGGTAAGCTTGTTAAGCTCACGATAATCGATACACATCCTGAAAGATCCATCCTTCTTCTTTACAAAGAGAACGGGAGCACCCCAAGGTGAAAAGCTAGGACGGATAAAACCTTTGTCGGAGAGCTCCTGAAGCTGTTTAGATAATTCTTGCATCTCTGATGGTGCAAGACGGTATGGAGCTCTGGCAATGGGATTTGCACCAGGTACGAGATCAATACGGAACTCGACTTGGCGTGCTGGAGGTAGACCGGGTAACTCTTCAGGGAAAACTTCGGAATAATCCTGAACGACAGGAATATCTGAAATAGTCTTACCCTTGCCTTTATCTGCTGTAACATGTGCTAAGAAAGCCACATAGTGCTTTCGCAGATATTTCCGAGCTTTAAAACAAGACATGAGTTTGAGACCACCGGCAGGCTTCTCACCACGAACCTGTAGGATCTCGCCTGTCGACAGCGGTACACGAACAATCTTCTCAGAACAAACTATCTCTGCGCGATGCTTGGATAACCAATCCATTCCCACTATAACGTCGAAGCTTCCAAGTTGCATTGGCGTGAGGTCAATAGGAAAAATATGGTCGTTAAGGTTTAACTGGCAGTTGCGTAGAACAGAATTTAGAACAATGGGTTCACCACTGGAAACCTCTACTGTCAAAGGTTTACCTAGTTTCGTTCTAAACACGCGAAGCATTGTCTCAAAAGACAATGACACAAAGCTCTTGTCGGCACCCGAATCAAAAAGAACAGATGCTGGCTGATTATTAATAAAGAACGTACCGTTCACCACCTCGTTGTCTGCTTGTGCTTCTTGTGCATTCATGTTGAAGACTCGGCCTCGAGCCTGAGCCTGATTCTGGTTTGCATTCTGGTTCTGGTTGGCTAGCCTTAGACACCGATTTCTGTAGTGGGTCAGATCCCCACAGTTATAACAAGCACCTGGTGGGTAGTTTGGTCGTGCAGCCTGACCCTGTTGCTGAGCAACTTGTTGAGCAGGGTTCTGAGCTGCGCGATTCTGAGCAAACCGACAAGCATCGGCAAGATGACCCGACTTCCCACAGTTAGTACAGAAACGGCACTGATATTGCGGCTGATGGTGACTGTTGCATTGATTGCACAAAGGTGCACTCCCTGAATAGGGCTTCTTTGCTGGAGGCTGGTTGGGAGCTGCCTGGTTAGCTTGGGCAGTGACAGCATAGTTTTGGGAAGCCTTACGCTTCCTTGACCCCCTTGAGGAACCAGAATCCTTTCCCTTCTTGTTTTGACCTTTCTTGTTATCTTCCTTGTCAGCCGACTGCTTCTTGCCCTTGTCACCCTTCTTGTGTAGCTTATTCTTTTGAATCTGCGACTCAGTCAGTGTCGCTGATAACTCGATTGCCTGACGGAGTGTGGTAGGGTTGCTACCAATAAGGATGTCTTGTACTGAGTCAGGTAGGCCGTCGATGTACCTTTCGATGGCCTTATCGAGTGGGGTAACCATAGTCGGGCAAAGCAGACTCAACTCCTCAAACCTATCCGTATAAGCCCTGTGCTCGCCACTATCTTGCTTCAAAACATCAAATTCTTTCTCCAACGCTCGTTGCTCATGACGAGGACAAAACTCCCTCATCATAAGAGCTCTCAGTTCAGCCCATGTCTGAGCTAGAGCAACTTCTGCACCTTGATCTCTCATAACCCCATTCCACCATGTAAGAGCCCTCTTCTGAAACACGCTTGAAGAAAACTCGACCTTGCGATTATCCGGACACTGCACGTGGCGAAAAGTGTTCTCGATGCTCTCGAACCACTGAAGAAGCCCAGTTGCTCCCTCAGAACCACTAAACTTGAGTGGCTTAGCCGAGTTAAAATCCTTGTATTTGCATATACCATTGTTGTTGTTGTTGGCTTGGTTCCATTGAGCGAAGAGATTTGGGAATTGAGCAGCCATCTGCTGCGCAATGATCTTCGCCAGCTCGGCAGTAGCTATCTGGTTGTCGCGTCGAGGAGGCATTCTAGAAGAGAAAAACATGAAATGAAACGAGTGAGATGATTGGATGAAGAGAATGAGATGAAGCAAAATTAACAAAAGCAAAGATGGCGGTTATGCATCGCAAAGCAAATAAGCGACATGAAATGTCTAGTCAAAGTAAATGGGTCAGGATTAGTGTATCGCGAAGACATGTTCGCCTATAAGTGAACACTCACCCCAAGAGTTCCCAGGTAAGAGTGACTGGTCCGATTATGTGGATTTATACGAACACTCTAGCCTTAGACAGAAAACCCAGGGTACAGGCATTCACTCTTCCAGTTCGCACATGTTCACACTATCAACCCAAAACTTTGACGGGATTTTTGAGAATCCAAAGGGTTCAAAACCATATAACAGAGGGTTCAAAACCTAATAATCAATCATCCTAGAACAGAGGATTAATTTTCAAAGCGGATTCGGAACCGAAGTTCCCGTTGTGGTTATCACCTAAGGATAGGTGATGTGCATGTTTTAAACTCTAAACACAAGATAACTTGTGTTAGGGTCCTAGAAAGTTATAGTCTAGGTCAAAGCATTACTAATAACCTAATTCCCTATAACCAATGGCTCTGATACCAACTCTTCTGTCACACCCCGGCCGCGTATAACATGCAACCGCGGCGGAAACGCCGGGGAGTGTTGTGGACAGAATTAATTGTTATACAACCATGGAAATTAAAGTTACATTTTATTTATTAAACAAGGGTAGTACATTGTCTTAAACAGGAAAACAAAGAGTTTATAACATAGTTAACTAAGTCTATCTTCAGTTTTAGTCTCTAAGGCACAGGTCCGCCCTAGTATCGTGATCAACATCCTATGGAACAGCTCCTGAAAACACATGTGAAAGTAGGTACGTCAGCATAAAAATGCCTGTGAGATACATAGGTTTTGTGAAAATGGGATTCATGACTTGAGTTTAAAGAATGTTTTATAACAGTCGGTCATGAACCTTGTAATTTGTCTTGCTTTGTAAACCATTTGAAAAACGATAACATCAGATGATATGTATAGTTAAGTGTAAGGTTAAACGAGTAACCAAGTAAAATGAGTTGAATAAGATAACTTGTTTGTGAAAATAATGTCTTGCGAAGAATATGTTATTTGTGTAAAATGTAATGAGTCAAAACTGAAATGACTTAGATAATGCTACGATATGTAATACTATACAAGCATTTATATATAGGAAGTACCAACGGCGTATCCACCATGTTTGTATCATATTACGTATAAACCAATCCACCATGTAAATTGTTCATGTATAAACCAAATGTCAAGTGTTATTGTGTAAACCATGTCAAATGTTTATGTTCAATGTAAACCACCAAATGTGTATGTCAATGTCAACGTGTTTATGTTCAATGTAAATCATGTAATGTGTATCCCAAAATGTATCATGTATGGTAAGCGAAATGTATCAACTTAAACCATATGTAAAATGCACAAAACAAGTCGTTGAAGTAAAACGTGGTTTAAATCAACGTTATGTTCTGTGGAAAAATGCATGCTCTATTGATATTAACATTTATGCGGTATTGTAAACTATGCATACATCCAAGCCTTGAGACTGTGGTGATAAACCCTTAAACAAATTAAAGGTTCATCTAAGTTATGTATATCGAATTCGGTCACTCCTTCCAGTCCTATCAAACCCAAGACTTTAGGAATGGGAGTTGTCAATTCCTATGGTACCACTACCTACTAACGAACGGCGTAACTAATGTTAATGAATGTATTGTCCCGTGTTAAACAAACCAAATGTCATAACAAAATGAAGGCATGTGATGTAAACAATTGTACTAAGTATGCTAAGTAAACATACGAAGCAGAAATGTTCATGTAAATCAATGTGTCCATATGCTGAGTAGACATATGCAACAGAAATGTTCATGTAAATCAATGTGTCCATATGCTGAGTAAACATATGCAACACATATGTTCATGTAAATCAATGTGTCCATATGCTGAGTAAACATATGCAACAGAAATGTTCATGTAAATCAATGTGTCCATATGCTGAGTAAACATATGCAACAGAAATGTAATGTAAATCAAATGTACTAAGTACACACACAATGGGCATACATAGCATGAAATGTAATGAAATCGTGTACTATAATGTACTAACAACATAGCAGGCATATGATGTAAAAACATGGAAAGCATGAAAGTAACAGATAGGCACATGTGTTTCACCCCAAAACAGTTTGGAAAACAGTAAAAGATGGGGTTCTATGTACTCACCTGAGATTGCTTTGAGTTCTTGTATAATAACCAGATAATGCTAAAGATCACGGGATATCAAACGGCACCTAATAGGTAGCTATGTTAATATACCGGACCAAATCGAAAGGATCGGATAGTACGCGGGTTCGTAAACCAAACGAGTATGGAGACTCGTGTAATATGGTTTAACAAAGCCTACATACTAAAATGAAACTTAACCTAAGTGCTTACGGTCCATCACGACCCGTTTAGGTAGCTTATGCTACCCTAACGCGTCGCTCGCGTAGAACGCGTTCGGAACGCCTAACATAGCGACCACTAGGTATAACCTCGGAAGGTTATAGCTATGGTCACCTAATGTGTTTGGTCGGATCCTAATGATCGACCAAATGGGTCGGGTTCGAAAGTATAAGCGATGGTTTAGATCGCTTACCTTACGACCCTATATAAGCACTAAACTAAAAGTGACGAGCTAAGCATGTTAGAACATGCTTAACTAAGTTTGAAAATAGGTTTAACATCAAAACAAACGGCTTTGATGCCCACGAGTAGTTTGGTTACAAAATATGCAAGAATGCACATTTTGGCCGAAACTACGACTCGTCACTGAGCCTAGATAACGTGGTGATCAGTAGGTATAGTCACTACGGACTATAACCATTGTGATCACGCTCACGTTATGAAGTTCCAAGAACTTCGCATCGACCATAAGCTGGTCAATGCAGAAAGTCAACAAAACGTTGACTTTCGGACTCGAAAAGCGAATTAAAGAGCGAAAGAAGACTTACGGAGGGTCCCCGAATGCTAATCTAGACCAAAATGGCTCAGGTATGAAACAATGGTTCCAACTTAGAGCCTTAAGATCAGATTGTGTGGGTTTTGGAACAAAGGGGGGGGGGCTATTTATAGGAAAAGTGGAACCGTTAGGATCGTTTATCGAATATCGTGCCGCGATCTCGTGCGTACACTTGTCGAAATGTTGTGGTAAGTCAGAAAATGCCCCTTGGCTCTTGATTGGGTGAAAGGGCATTGCCCCTTGATCGATCGAAAGGCCAAACTGCATTAAATGCAACATTTATTCTGTCTGACAGTCTCACGCGCCCCGCCTCAACATTTAGGCAAAACTCACGCGGGCCGCCTGAAGCTTCTGATCTGCACATACTTTCAAAAATTGCAGTTTTGGTCCCTGTTGCGTATTTAAGCCATTTCCGACACTTCTAAGGCCCGTAAAGCCAACTTTAAGGCCCTAAAATGATGCCTAAACATTGTGGACATGAAACATGCTCAAAAATGTGTCGGATGTTGGTTCGTTTGGCCGTACGATCGTGATGTTCGGTTAATTACGACGGAATGCGCATAAGCGCGAAAGATGATCCAAATGACGCGACGAATGGATTTTTCTTATGCCAAACACTAAGGCATAATATAAGGATGCTTACATAAATTTTTGGATGTCCGGATGTATTCAGAACGTAAGTTATGCGCGAAAGTGCAAACTTGTGCACTTTTTGACACTTTTAGCCCCTGAATGATCCAAAAGTTTGTTTTAGCATACCAAACCCCTCAAAGCCTATTTCTAAGCTATGTAAAGGATATTTATGGTATGTTTAACTTATGGACATGTTCCGGAATGTTCGTTACAGTTGAAATTGGCATACTTTCGCTGTTTGTCAAGTTTAGTCCCTGTAAGCGAATTAACTTGTTTTTGCTATACCAAAGCCTTCAAAACTTATTTCTAAGTTATGTAAATGTTATTTAAGGTATGTTGAGTATATGTTGATGTTCCGGAGTATTTGTCGCATTAAACTGAGTACGTTTAAGCACCAGTTAGCGTATAACTCTCTAGAAAGCGATGTAGAGTTTGAAATTGAACAAAAGTCAAAATATGAAAAATGTAAAACACAACCAAACAAACATTGGGATTGATAATAGAACTGTTCATGATGATTACAAGCACAAATGTTACAGTTTCCGCCACGGTTGTTGTCCTACGTGGTCGGGGTGTGACAGAAAAAGTTGGTATCAGAGCCAATGGTTATAGGGAATTAGGTTATTAGTAATACTTTGACCTAGACTATAACTTCTAGGACCCCAACGCAAGTTTTCTTGCGTTTAGATTTTAAAACAATACCGTCACCTATCCTTAGGTGATAACCACAATGAGAACGCTAAGTTCGAATCCGTTTTGAAAACTAATCATCCGTTCTAGGATGATTTATTACTAGGTTTTGAACCCTTTGTTATAAGGTTTTGAACCCTTTAAGTTTTCGAAATCTCGTCAGAGTTTAGGTCTAAATAGTGTGAACACGTGCAAACTGGAAGAGTAGGTGCCTGTACTCTGAGTTTTCTGTCTAAGGCTAGAGTGTTCGTACAAATCCGCAGTATCGGACCAGTCACTCTTACCTGGGAGCTCTTGGGGTGAGTGTCCACTTATAGGCGAGCATGTCTTCGGCGATACATTATTTTTGATCTATTTACTTCGATTTGTTCGAGGTAACGAACAAATGATCGCCTTTCAGCTATTTTGAAGGTATTTTCAATACCTCGTTTTCTTTTCAACCTCACTCGTTTCTCTTATGTCCTTATTAGACAATGCCTCCTCGTCGTGAAACACAATCTTTCACTATTGAAGAAATCGCAGCCCTGGTCTCTCAGCAAGTGGCTGCTGTACTTCCAGGCGTTGTGACCCAAGTCCACGAGGTATACAACAACAACAATAACAACAATGCGCCGTGCAACTTCAAGAGCTTCAATTCTGCTAAGCCTCTAAAGTTTTCTGGGTCGCAAGGAGCAACTGCGCTCTTGCAGTGGTTTGAGAGTATCGAGAGTACATTTCGACACGTCCAGTGTCTGAATGCGCGAAAGGTTGAATTTGCTTCTAGTGTGTTTGAGAAACGAGCGCTTACCTGGTGGAATGGTGTTATGCGCGATAGGGGTGCCGAAGTGGCATTGGCACAAACGTGGGATGAGCTTCGGGCTCACATGATGAAAGAGTTTTGTCCCCGTCACGAGATTCGGGCTTTGGAACGAGAGTTTGACGATTTAAAGCAAGATGGGGCTGAACACCGTGCGTACACGGATCGTTTGAGGAACTCAGTCTATTGTGTCCCACCATGGTTACCCCTCTAGAGAAGGCAATCGAGAGATATATCGATGGTTTGCCCGATTCCATTCAGGATATTGCGATCGGTGTTAATCCTACTACCCTTCGTCAAGCAATCGAGTTGTCTGCTACCCTGACTGAATCTCAAGTCAGGAAGGGTAAACTCACCCGCAAGGGTGATAAAAAGAAGGCGACTGATGCTCAGAATTTCGCTGTTACGGCACAGACTAATCATAACCCACCGGCTCAGCCTCCTGCGAAGAAGGCGTATGCAGGTACCGCACCTCATTGTGCACGCTGCAACGGTCACCACATTGCACAACAAGCTTGCAAGCAATGCACAACGTGTGTTAAGCTTGGGCATTTGGCCAATATTTGTCATCTGGGACAAAATCAGGCTGCTCAGGTTCAAGCTCCGGTTCAGGGGAATGCTGCAAGATTCCCACCGGGTTCGTGTTTCAATTGCGGAGAGTTTGGTCACTACCGCAACAACTGTCCAAGACTGGTGAATGCAAACGCGAATGCTAATGCATACCCGAATGCGAACGTCAACGTCAATGTGAATCCAGCACGTGGACGAGTGTATAACATCAATGAGGCAATCAACGATGCAGCAGTGAACGATTAGTATTTTGTATTTCCTCTGGTTGCTATCTTTTAACATTTAAAGACAATGCGGTTGTTATATAAACAAAAATTTGTGGTTTTTATTTTTGTGAACCAATGCAATTGTATGAATGTTTGATGCAACCCTATGATGTCAATACAAAAACAAACCACTCGTGTGATTTTGTCTTCTTTTTTTTATGATCACTTGTGATCTCCCCTAGAAACTTAAACGCCCGTTTCTTTTGAGAAACAAGAGCCCAAAGCAATCTACGAAAAAGATATGTTGCTTTCCTAGCACATGTCACCGAGGAGAAAGTTAAGAGCAAGAGTATTCAGGATATTCCGACTGTTCGGGATTATCCAGAGGTGTTTCCTGATGAACTGCCTGGTTTGCCTCCAGTTCGTCAAGTCCTGTTTCATATTGACCTTGTACCCAATGCCAACCCGTCTGCGAAAGCACCTTATCGTCTTGCACCGTCGGAGATGCAAGAGTTATCGAAACAGCTTCAAGAGTTATCTGATAAAGGATTCATCCGTCCGAGCTTTTCGCCTTGGGGAGCTCCTGTCCTCTTCGTGAAAAAGAAAGATGGACCTTTTCGAATGTGTATCGATTATCGTGAGCTGAATAAGCTCACCATCAAGAATCGTTATCCCCTACCTCGAATAGATGATCTCTTCGACCAGCTGCAAGGTGCTTCATGCTTTTCCAAAATCGATCTGCGTTCTGGGTATCATCAACTTCGTTTTCTCGAAGAAGATATTCCCAAAACTGCTTTCCGCTCAAGATATGGGCACTATGAGTTCACTGTCACGCCCTTTGGTTTGACAAATGCTCCAGCCATCTTTATGGACTTAATGAATAGGGTCTATAAACCTTATTTAGACAAGTTCATCATTGTGTTCATCGACGATATTTTTGTCTATTCGAAGTCTCGAGCCGAGCACGAGCAACACCTTCGCTTAACATTGGAACTCCTGAAGAAGGAACAACTTTTCGCTAAATTCTCCAAGTGTGAATTCTGGCTTAAAGAAGTTTAATTCTTGGGTCATATAGTCAATGAGCAGGGTATTCATGTGGATCCATCCAAGATTGTTGCTATTAAGGACTAGAATACACCAACAGAGATTCGATCTTCTCTTGGTCTTGCTGGATATTCTCATTGAATCATTTTCAAGCTTCTCAAAATCACGGTTCAACTCACTGCTTTGATTCAAAAGAATAAGCCTTTTGAGTGAGGACCCAAACAAGAAGAAGCGTTCCAAACGCTTTTTGATCTTCAAACTCGTGTTCTTCTAGCTCAGTAATTTTGTGTTTTACAAAATTTAATGGGTACGGAATTACCACATCAGCTTGAGCTCGAAACGAAGGATGATGAGTTGCTCTATTTCAAGGATCGTTTGTGGATTCCAAAACAAGACGACCTTCGCACCTTGGTAATGGACGAATTTCGCAAGTCTCGATATTCTATCCATCCTGGTGCTGATAAACTTGCAAAGATTTATGTTGGTGAGATTATATCACGACATGATGTTCCTTTGGATATTCACCCGACTTTTCACGTGTCCAATTTGCGAAAGTGTTTAGCTGACGCTGATCTTCACATTCCTCTCAACGATATTCGAATCAATGAAACAATGCACTTTGTCGAGAAACCCGTGGAGATCATGGACCGTACTTTCAAACAGTTGAAGAACAAACGAATTCGAATGGTAAAAAAATTCGCTGGGGATCCAAACGTGGCCCAGAGTTAACTTGGGAACGTGAGGACCAGATGAAGGCGAAATATCCGCATTTGTTTTCACAAGCTTCCTCTAGTTAAAATTTCGGGACGAAATTTCCTGAAGTAGGGGAGACTATGACAACTGTGTTCTGTAGTCGTGGTGCGATGTAAAACAATGTTGATTATTAATAAAACAAGGTGCTTTGGTGTTATTATATGTGTTTTTGTGTTATTATGTGAGTATTTGTGTTTGGTGATTTTGCAATTCGATTCGATTCCTATTTCAAGCTCTAACTCACTTTCTGGAAGGTTATATGCGCACGAATGCGTAAATAAAACTAGTTTAACGCAACAAACACTCCGGAATAGTGAAATAGGCTTAACATACCTTAAATAACTTCCACATAACTTAGAAATAAGTTTTGGATTGTTTTGGTGTGTTGAAATCAAGTTTGTTCGATCGCAGGGACTATTTGTGTCAAACTCCGAAACTATACCGATTTGTATGGTAACGAACATTCTGGTACTTGATCATAAGTTAAACATACCCTAAATAACCTTTACATAGCTTAGAAATAGGCTTTGAGGGGTTCGGTATGCTAAAGCAAACTTTATTGATCAATAGGGACTAAAAGCGTCAAAAAGTGCATAAGTTTGCATTTTCGCGCATATCTTACGTCCTGAATACATCCGGACATCCAAAAATTTATGTGAGCATTAAAATATTATGTTTTAGTGTTTGGCATAATAAAAATCCATTCGTCGCGTAATTTGGATCGTTTTTGCGTTCGTTACGACTCCCGTCGTAATTAACCGAACAACGCAATCGTACGACCAAACGAGCCGACATCCGAGATATTTTTGAGCACATTTTAAGTTCCCTATACTTTAACTCCATTTTAGAGCCTTAAAATGGGGTTAACGGGGTTTAAACTTGCAAAAAATGCTTAAAAATCAAGTTTGGGGCTTTAGGGGCCTGTTCTGCCATTTTTCAAACTTGGCTGATCTGCACAAGGCTTACGGACCGTAAGCACATATCCATACGGTCCGTAAGGACCTCCCAGATCAGCAAAATGTGTTTTCCATCTTGTTCCAGGTGTTACACACTTATGCTCATGGTTTTGGCCATTCTATGGGCTGGTTTGAAGGCTCCCATGGTATTCAAATCAGTGTGTATGATGTGTAGGGCTTGGATCGAAGCTCGGTTTCCAAGAAACGATCCTAACGGTTGTGGATTTCCTATAAATACCCAACCCCCATTTCATTCATTCCCACATTTGATCTGAGTTTTTCTCTAAGTGGTTGTGTTTGTGCACTTCCTACCTGAGATTTACTTGGAATCAAACCTTGCGGGGACCTTCTGTAAGTATTCTTTCGCGTTTAGCGTTCGTTTTAGCGTTAAAGTCAAACTGTGTTTGACTTTCTGCTTTGACCAGTTTATGGTCAACGCGAAGTTCGTTTGAACTTCATAACGTGAGCGTAATCACGATGGTTATAGTCCCTAGTGACTATACCTATTGATTACCACATTATCTAGGGCTCAGTGGCGAGTCGTAGTTTCGGCCAAAATGCGTTTTCTCGCGTATTTTGTAACCAAACTACTATAGGATGTCAAAACCGTTTGTTTTGATATCAAAACCTGTTTTCTAACTTAACTAAACATGTTTCGACATGTTTAGCTTGTCACTTGTTAGTTTAGTGCTTATGTAGAGTCGTAAGTCAAGCGGACTAAACACCCGCTTAGACTTTCGAACACGACCCGTTTGGTCGATCATTAGGATCCGACCAAACACGTCTAGTGACCATAGTAGCGTAGGGAATAACCTTCCGGGGTTATACCTTATGGTCACTTAGGTTTGATTAGTCGCATGATAAGTAGTTTATGTGCCCTTGGTAAATTACCAAAATACCCTTTTCATACATAATTGGTAATTAAGCATATGTAACTTAAACTTTTGACACGTAACTGATTATGTAACATAATTAAACATGTATGGGCATATAATACATGTCATAGGACTTGTTAGACGTCTCGAACGCGCTTTTGCGTGCACGACGCGTTAAAGTAGCGTAAGCTACCTTAATGGATTGCGATGGGTCGAAAGCACTTAGGTTAGGTTCCGATTTAGGATGTAGGCTTTGTTAAACCATATCACATGAGTTCCAACACTCATTTGGTTTACAAGACCTCATTCTGTCCGATCGTCCGATTTAGGCATCTATTGTTTGACTAGTGGTTCAATTACTAGGTGCTACTTGATTCCTTTGGTTTGCTTGAGTTTGTTGGAATTCTATTTGATCGAGGATACTTTGCACTACATGTGAGTACATAGTTCCCCTATTTTACTGTTTTTAAATGTTTTGGGGTGATTCATATGTACGAAATGTTTTCAAAGTTTAAACGATGATTTCAAAAACGATTAAAACGATTTTTACTAAACTAATAACGATTTCAATAGTGTGAACGAAACTTGATGGTTGTAGTTACATAACAAATGACATTCATTAATTTTGGCCGAACCGACCAGTATTAGGTTATGGTACCATAGGATCTGACAAATCCCGTTACTTTACTACACCCATGGTTATGTGTGGGGGTTGTGGGTAGCGACTAAATCTGATATTTGTTAACTTACCCTTTGGTGGTTTGTTAATACGAGAACGAGTTGAACGATGGACGAGTCACGAAGGTTTGAATGTTGTTAGCGAGACGACCATAAATAGTTTTTCACAATTAAAACGAGGATGATTTAAACGATCCAAAACGAGTTAACGATTTTCAAACGATTTTAAACGATTTGGGTGAACGATTGGTTTTTGATTAGTGTTTAGATAACGGGACGGGTGTAATGTGTTGAAAGCATGGTGGATACGCCGCTGGTACTTCCTATATATAAGTGTTTTCATCATATTACATATCGTGGCGTTATTTAGTTCACTTGGGTAAACGATTTGGAAACGATATCATACAACGATGTTTTACTAAGAGATATAAACTAGACGAGTTTTTAACAAGTTTTTACAAGATGTTTTACAAGTTGGTTTTCTAAAACAAATGTTTTTGGGTTAAGAAGCATGGCTACGAGATTTTATAAATCATAATCAACTTGATTTGAGTTGGTTAACTATGTTGCAATACATTTTTCAAAACAAGGTTTGTATTTTGATTCTTGTAGTCTAATAAAGTACCGCAACATATAAACGAGCCATGATTCCGATACTCTTATAAAACCTATGTACTCGCCAGCATTTCTTGGCTGACTAAGTTTTTACATATGTTTCAGGTGTCGATGCTTGATTGATTTCTAGGATGCATGCGTCACATAGGATCTGGACAAGGCCTTAGTGACATAATAACTATGATAGACGATATAAAACTTGTTTGTTCTATGTGTTAAGACAATGTAATGTTTAATATTATCAATAAAACGAAACTATTTTTGAATCCATAGTTGTGAAACAATTATTCTGTTGCAACACTCCCCGACGTTTCCGCCACGGTTGTTGTCCTACGTGGTCGGGGTGTGACAGAAAAAGTTGGTATCAGAGCCAATGGTTATAGGGAATTAGGTTATTAGTAATACTTTGACCTAGACTATAACTTCTAGGACCCCAACGCAAGTTTTCTTACGTTTAGATTTTAAAACAATACCGTCACCTATCCTTAGGTGATAACCACAATGAGAACGCTAAGTTCGAATCCGTTTTGAAAACTAATCATCCGTTCTAGGATGATTTATTACTAGGTTTTGAACCCTTTGTTATAAGGTTTTGAACCCTTTAAGTTTTCAAAATCTCGTCAGAGTTTAGGTCTAAATAGTGTGAACACGTGCAAACTGGAAGAGTAGGTGCCTGTACTCTGAGTTTTCTGTCTAAGGCTAGAGTGTTCGTACAAATCCGCAGTATCGGACCAGTCACTCTTACCTGGGAACTCTTGGGGTGAGTGTCCACTTATAGGCGAGCATGTCTTCGGCGATACATTATTTTTGATCTATTTACTTTGATTAGTCACTCCGTGTCGTTTGTTTGTTCGAGGTAACGAACAAATGATCGCCTTTCTGCTATTTTGAAGGTATTTTCAATACCTCGTTTTCTTTTCAACCTCACTCGTTTCTCTTATGTCCTTGTTAGACAATGCCTCCTCGTCGTGAAGCACAATCTTTCACTATTGAAGAAATCGCAGCCCTGGTCTCTCAGCAAGTGGTTGCTGTACTTCCAAGTGTTGTGACCCAAGTCCACGAGGTATACAACAACAACAATAACAACAATGCGCCGTGCAACTTCAAGAGCTTCAATTCTGCTAAGCCTCTAAAGTTTTCCGGGTCGCAAGGAGCAACTGCGCTCTTGCAGTGGTTTGAGAGTATCGAGAGCACATTTCGACACGTCCAGTGTCCGAATGCGCGGAAGGTTGAATTTGCTTCTAGTGTGTTTGAGAAGCGAGCGCTTACCTGGTGGAATGGTGTTATGCGCGATAGGGGTGCCGAAGTGGCATTGGCACAAACGTGGGATGAGTTTCGGGCTCTCATGATGAAAGAGTTTTGTCCCCGTCACGAGATTCGGGCTTTGGAACGAGAGTTTGACAATTTAAAGCAAGATGGGGCTGAACACCGTGCGTACACGGATCGTTTTGAGGAACTCAGTCTGTTGTGTCCCACCATGGTTACCCCTCTAGAGAAGGTAATCGAGAGATATATCGATGGTTTGCCCGATTCCACTCAGGATATTGCGATCGTTGTTAATCCTACTACCCTTCGTCAAGCAATCGAGTTGTCTGCTACCCTGACTGAATCTCAAGTCAGGAAGGGTAAACTCACCCGCAAGGGTGATAAAAAGAAGGCGACTGATTCTGGAAAGGACAAGAAAAAGGGTAAGGGTAAGGATAAGGAAGATGAGACGACAAAGAAGTCGAGGAAGCGGAAGGATGCTCAGAATTTTGCTGTTACGGCACAGACTAATCAGAACCCACCGGCTCAGCCTCCTGTGAAGAAGGCGTATGCAGGTACCGCACCTCATTGTGCACGCTGCAACGGTCACCACATTGCACAGCAAGCTTGCAAGCAATGCACAACGTGTGGTAAGCTTGGGCATTTGGCCAATATTTGTCGTCTGGGACAAAATCAGGCTGCTCAGGTTCAAGCTCCGGTTCAGGGGAATGCTGCAAGATTCCCACCAGGTTCGTGTTTCAGTTGCGGAGAGTTTGGTCACTACCGCAACAACTGTCCAAGACTGGTGAATGCAAACGCGAATGCTAATGCAAACCCGAATGCGAACGTCAACGTCAATGTGAATCCAGCACGTGGACGAGTGTATAACATCAATGAGGCAATCAACGATGCAGCAGTGAACGATTAGTATTTTGTATTTCCTCTGGTTGCTATCTTTTAACATTTAAAGACAATGCGGTTGTTATATAAATAAAAATTTGTGGTTTTTATTTTTGTGAACCAATGCAATTGTATGAATGTTTGATGCAACCCTATGATGTCAATACAAAAACAAACCACTCGTGTGATTTTGTCATCTTTTTTTTTATGATCACTTGTGATCTCCCCTAGAAACTTAAACGCCCGTTTCTTTTGAGAAACAAGAGCCCAAAACTATCTACGAAAAAGATATGTTGCTTTCCTAGCACATGCCACCGAGGAGAAAGTCAAGAGCAAGAGTATTCAGGATATTCCGACTGTTCGGGATTATCCAGAGGTGTTTCCTGATGAACTGCCTGGTTTGCCTCCAGTTCGTCAAGTCCTGTTTCATATTGACCTTGTACCCAATGCCAACCCGTCTGCGAAAGCACCTTATCGTCTTGCACCGTCGGAGATGCAAGAGTTATCGAAACAACTTCAAGAGTTATCTGATAAAGGATTCATCCGTTCGAGCTTTTCGCCTTGGGGAGCTCCTGTCCTCTTCGTGAAAAAGAAAGATGGACCTTTTCGAATGTGTATCGATTATCGTGAGCTGAATAAGCTCACCATCAAGAATCGTTATCCCCTACCTCGAATAGATGATCTCTTCGACTAGCTGCAAGGTGCTTCATGCTTTTCCAAATCGATCTGCGTTCTGGGTATCATCAACTTCGTATTCTCGAAGAAGATATTCCCAAAACTGCTTTCCGCTCAAGATATGGGCACTATGAGTTCACTGTCATGCCCTTTGGTTTGACAAATTCTCCAGCCATCTTTATGGACTTAATGAATAGGGTCTATAAAACTTATTTAGACAAGTTCATCATTGTGTTCATCGACGATATTTTTGTCTATTCGAAGTCTCGAGCCGAGCACGAGCAACACCTTCGCTTAACATTGGAACTCCTGAAGAAGGAACAACTTTTCGCTAAATTCTCCAAGTGTGAATTCTGGCTTAAAGAAGTTTAATTCTTGGGTCATATAGTCAATGAGCAGGGTATTCATGTGGATCCATACAAGATTGTTGCTATTAAGGACTAGAATACACCAACAGAGATTCGATCTTCTCTTGGTCTTGCTGGATATTCTCATCGAATCATTTTCAAGCTTCTCAAAATCGCGGTTCAACTCACTGCTTTGATTCAAAAGAATAAGCCTTTCGAGTGAGGACCCAAACAAGAAGAAGCGTTCCAAACGCTTTTTGATCTTCAAACTCGTGTTCTTCTAGCTCAGCAATTTTGTGTTTCACAAAATTTAATGGGTACGGAATTACCACATCAGCTTGAGCTCGAAACGAAGGATGATGAGTTGCTCTATTTCAAGGATCGTTTGTGGATTCCAAAACAAGACGACCTTCGAACCTTGGTAATGGACGAATTTCGCAAGTCTCGATATTCTATCCATCCTGGTGCTGATAAACTTGCAAAGATTTATGTTGGTGAGATTATATCACGACATGATGTTCCTTTGGATATTCACCCGACTTTTCACGTGTCCAATTTCCGAAAGTGTTTAGCTGACGCTGATCTTCACATTCCTCTCAACGATATTCGAATCAATGAAACAATGCACTTTGTCGAGAAACCCGTGGAGATCATGGACCGTACTTTCAAACAGTTGAAGAACAAACGAATTCGAATGGTAAAAAAATTCGCTGGGGAACCAAACGTGGCCCAGAGTTTACTTGGGAACGTGAGGACCAGATGAAGGCGAAATATCCGCATTTGTTTTCACAAGCTTCCTCTAGTTAAAATTTCGGGACGAAATTTCCTGAAGTAGGGGAGACTGTGACAACTGTGTTCTGTGGTCGTGGGGCGATGTAAAACAATGTTGATTATTAATAAAACAAGGTGCTTTGGTGTTATTATATGTGTTTTTGTGTTATTATGTGAGTATTTGTGTTTGGTGATTTTGCAATTCGATTCGATTCCTATTTCAAGCTCTAACTCACTTTCTAGAAGGTTATATGCGCACGAATGCGTAAATAAAACCAGTTTAACGTAACAAACACTCCGGAATAGTGAAATAGGCTTAACATACCTTAAATAACCCCCACATAACTTAGAAATAAGTTTTGGATTGTTTTGTTGTGTTGAAATTAAGTTTGTTCGATCGCAGGGACTATTTGTGTCAAACTGCGAAACTATACCGATTTCTATGGTAACGAACATTCCAGTACTTGATCATAAGTTAAACATACCCTAAATAACCTTTACATAGCTTAGAAATAGACTTTGAGAGGTTCGGTATGCTAAAACAAACTTTATTGATCAATAGGGACTAAAAGCGTCAAAAAGTGCATAAGTTTGCATTTTTGCGCATATCGTACGTTCTGAATACATCCGGACATCCAAACATTTATGTGAGCATTAAAATATTATGTTTTAGTGTTTGGCATAATAAAAATCCATTCTTCGCGCAATTTGGATCGTTTTTGCGTTCGTTACGACTCCCGTCGTAATTAACCGAACAACGCAATCGTACGACCAAACGAGCCGACATCCGAGATATTTTTGAGCACATTTTAAGTTCCCTATACTTTAACTTCATTTTAGAGCCTTAAAATGGGGTTAACGGGGTTTAAACGTGCCAAAAATGCTTAAAAATCAAGTTTGGGGCTTTAGGGGCTTGTTCTGCCATTTTTCAAACTTGGCTGATCTGCACAAGGCTTACGGACCATAAGCACATCTCCATATGGTCCGTAAGGACCTCCCAGATCAGTAGAATGTGTTTTCCAGCTTGTTCCAGGTGTTACACACTTATGCTCATGGTTTTGGCCATTCTATGGGCTGGTTTGAAGGCTCCCATGGTATTCAAATCAGTGGGTATGATGTGTAGGGCTTGGATCGAAGCTCGGTTTCCAAGAAACGATCCTAACGGTTGTGGATTTCCTATAAATACCCAACCCCCATTTCATTCATTCCCACATTTGATCTGAGTTTTTCTCTAAGTGGTTGTGTTTGTGCACTTCCCACCTGAGATTTACTTGGAATCAAACCTTGCGGGGACCTTCAGTAAGTATTCTTTCGCGTTTAGCGTTCGTTTTAGCGTTAAAGTCAAACTGTGTTTTTACAAAGCTTCATGAGTTTTTACAAAAGGTTTTCCCAAGACTAGAGGAGCGTCGTCGAGGATGACAAAGTCGGTTGGAATAACCATTTGATTTGTTTGAACCAAAACATCCTCAACCACACCGATTGATTTTATTACTTTCCGATTAGATAGAAAAATGGGTATTTGAAGTGGAGAAAAATCACTAATACTTCATTTTTCAAAAATGTAGTTAGGCATTATGTTAACACAAAGATCTTTATCAATGGTGACATTACTAATAAATGAATTTTGGAAAAAACATGGAACCGGTGTAATGTTAATTTCAAAAGGATCTTCTTTTATTAGTGAAGTTTGATCATTAGTTAACTTAACACTTACCATTTCCTCAATTTTAGTGTTTGTGTTTAACTCTTTTAAAAACTTAGCATGAGTTGTTACTAAACGATGATTTTCAAAAGAAGGTGACAAGAGATTAATTTCTTCCAAATTAGACTCTTCTTGAATTTTAACGTTATCGGCCTCACCTTTTTCGTTGTTTAGCTCATGTGTCTTTTTTTCACTTATTTGTTCTTCCATTTTTTATTCCTCATTTATCGTTTCTTCCTTTTTTAATTCTTCTCTCGCGCGAGACTCCTCTTCCCTTGCGTGAGATTCTTATATGCAACGTTCAATAAATTTAAGGTTTTCTATTATCCTATCGGCTTTGTCGGTGATAGAGTAAGGATCGGGATCCTCATGGCTTGAATCCGGTTGTTCGATCCTTGGTTCCTCATAGTACCCATATGAAGTAGATGGTTCACACCATTGTTCCTCATGGTAAGCATATGATGGATAAAGGTCGAAATTTTGTTCTTCATAGTACTCATATGAGGTGGGTTGTTCACGCCATGGTTCCTCATAATAAGCGTATGAAGGTGGTGGCTCATATCTTGAATCCTCAAAGTATGAGTATGAAGGTTCATACCTTGGTTCATCAAAATATGAGTATGTGGGAGAAGGTTCATACCTTTGGTCTTCATAAGATGTGTTTGAAGTTGATGGCTCGTACCTAGGCTCCTCATAATAGTTGTATGAAGTGGATGGTTGAAATAAGTTACAATATTGTGCCGAGTGCGGGTTACCACAATTAGTGCAATATTCTCTCATGTAATTATCCTCCTCATAGGTGTAGTTGTAACCTCCTGAGTATTGATCCATAAGAATCACTCAACAGACCACAACTGAGTCTCGGGACCAGAAAACAAAAATAAAGACGGAAACAGAGGCTGGACACGGCCCCGTGTTCAGTGGACACGGCCCCGTGTTCAGGGTCTGTATCTGGGCGTTTTAATTAAAGTTACTGGTCTCGTTGGACATGGGGGCGTGTTTAGTGAGCACGGCCCCGTGTTCAGACTCTGTATCTGGGTATCTAACTAAAAATGTGCAACACGGGGGCGTGTTCGGTGAGCACGGCCCCGTGTTCAGGCTACTGTAAATGCAAACTAAACTAAAATGTAGAAAAATGTGTGCGCGTTTTAAAAAGGTTTTGAAAAACTGACTAGGCTGTCGATTTTAAGCTTTCTTAAAATCCTTGTGTCCCCGGCAACGGCGCCAAAAACTTGACGCGTGCTAGTGTGTATATGTTTTAAGTATATATTTTAAGCCCTTTTTACACTTTAGCCAAGTTTTAAATTTATAAAACACGATATTTACTAACACTAAACACACATATGGGCAAGTGCACCCATCGTGGACGTAGTATAGTGTTGGTAAGATACCGAGGTCGTCCAAGGACACAAGAGCTTTTAGTACCGGTTTATCCGCAACTTCTAATCAAATCAAAATGTTAGAAAAAGATTTTTAAACTAAGAAAATAAAACTAACTAAATGCTGAAAAGTAAAATAAAAATAAAAACTGATAGACAAGATGAATCACTTGGATCCGACTCGTGTGTTAGTATAACCATTGATTATTTTTGCACTTTTGCACTTGTTTAAGAGATTATCTTAGTTATTGTAGTAGGCCCCTTTTTTAAAGGCCACGTTACCCTCAACCCAGTAGTTTGAGTCAGCAAGGATAAAATCCTAAAGGGTCGGATTATTGAAAGATAATTAATTAAGTTATTAATGCAAATTATGGTAGGCCCCTCTTTTGGAGGTGACGTTACCCTCGACTAAGTAGTCTGAGTCAGCAGGGATACAGTCCTAAATAGCCGGGTTATAGTATTAATAGTAGTTAACTTATGAGGGGATCAAAGAGTTTGGACCCCCGCCATCCAATACCTTTGGGTATTGAAGGAGGTCCTACTAAATTTGACCCAGGTCCCTTGCAGGACCTCTAAACGCTGAACAAGGGCAAGTCCCTTACCAAACCGTTCCCTTAACCCCCGACCAGGTAGCCAACATACCTCCATATAGACCGTGGAGATATGAATGGTGAAAATCTTTTATTTTATATAGACAGTAAAATAATGCCAAGACACCACGGACAAACGATAAGGAATAATCACATTCAACATAAGAAACTAGTTATTAAAGTCATTAATACAAAACCAATTAAGAAGTGCAAAAGATTAAAAATAAAAAGTATTATACTAAACACTTGTCTTCACCAAGTGATGTAAGAGACTTAGGCAAATAGTAGTTAACTTATGAGGGGATCAAAGAGTTTGGACCCCCGCCATCCAATACCTTTGGGTATTGAAGGAGGTCCTACTAAATTTGACCCAGGTCCCTTGCAGGACCTCTAAACGCTGAACAAGGGCAAGTCCCTTACCAAACCGTTCCCTTAACCCCCGACCAGGTAGCCAACATACCTCCATATAGACCGTGGAGATATGAATGGTGAAAATCTTTTATTTTATATAGACAGTAAAATAATGCCAAGACACCACGGACAAACGATAAGGAATAATCACATTCAACATAAGAAACTAGTTATTAAAGTCATTAATACAAAACCAATTAAGAAGTGCAAAAGATTAAAAATAAAAAGTATTATACTAAACACTTGTCTTCACCAAGTGATGTAAGAGACTTAGGCAAAAATGGCCTTGATTGTCAAGAACTCTTACGATCAATCTTGGATCCTGAGACGACTCACACACTCTATGATGGACAATGGATGATGGTGGTGGATGATGGTGTTGTGATGGTGGTGGGTGGTGGATGAAGTGTGAGAGAGGTGGTGTGCCAAGGGATGAGTTGCAATGGCTCCAAGCACTCCTATTTATAGGCTGAGCAGAAGCCTGGGCACGGCCCCGTGCCCGTCTGACACTATCTCTCCTCATTAATTGTAATTCGCAATTACAATTAATGCGCCTGCAGTACTTTGGGCACGCCCTCGTGTTCACTGGGCACGGCCTCATGGTGAGCAATAGAAGCTTCTACAGGTTTGTCTTTTCTGCTGCTTCTTGGGCACGGCCCCATGCTCGCTAAGCACGGGGCGTGTTCAGTCTTCTGTCTTCTTTGTTTTGCTTGGGAGGATGCTGTCGAGGGGTCGGGCAGTCCACTTTTGTTCCCTTTCTTGTATTTATTTTAGATTTAGCTGTCTTTTTGCTTCTTTTGTTAATCTGAGCTCATTTAATCCTAAAAATACAAAAGGAAGACAAAAATACACTTTTTCCAACATTAGTACTTAAAAAGGGTTAGTTTTATGCCTCATTTGATGTAATTTATATGTTGCATTTTACACACATCATCGGCTTTTAACTTGGAATAGATCAGGATATCATCGATAAACACGATGACGAAGCGGTCGAGTAAGGGTTTACACACGCGATTCATCAGATCCATGAAAACTGCGGGTGCGTTGGTTAAACCAAAGGACATAACAACGAATTCATAGTTGCCGTATCGGGTTCGAAAAGCGGTTTTAGGTATATCCTCCTCTTGAATGCGTAACTGGTGATAGCTTGAGCGTAAATCAATCTTTGAGAAGCACGTTGCACCTCGCAATTGGTCAAACAAATCATCAATTCGGGGCAGGGGATAGCGATTCTTGAGAGTCAGCTTATTCAATTCCCTATAATCGATGCACATCCGGAACGACCCGTCCTTCTTTTTAACGAAAAGGACTGGTGCGCCCCAAGGAGAGGTGCTAGTCCTGGAGTTGACTCGAGAATTCGCGCATTTCAGATGGAGCGAGGCAATAGGGAGCTTTATCAACAGGATTCGCTCCAAGAATGAGGTCAAACGAAAGTGGATATCACGACTGGGCGGTAAACCGGGCAAATCGTCGGGGAAGACTTTAGGAAAATCATGAACCACAGGCACCTTATCTATTGCCTTCTCTTTCTTTTCCTTTTCCGCTACTAAGATGTTAGCCAAGAAAGCTTTGTATTCCTTGCGGAGATACTTGCTCCCTTGGACACACGACATAAGTTTGAGACTTTTTCGAAGGAGTTTCGCCATACACACAAAGTTGATCACCATTAGCGAGTGAGTTCAGCACGATTTTCGCGAAGAAAATCCATGCCTACTATGATGTCAAAACTACCAAGCTGCATCGGAATGAGGTCGATAGGGAAGATGTGATTGTTCATTTCAAGAGTACAATCACGTAGAACGGAATTAACAGTGAAGGTTCTTCCAGTGGCAACTTCAACGTTGAACGTTGTAGGGAGATGGGCGCGTCTACGCTTTAGGAGCTTCTCGAATTCAAACGATACAAAACAGTTATCTGCTCCAGTATCAAACAAACACGAAGCATATATATCGTTCACGAGAAACGTACCATTAACCACATTGTTGTCCGCTTGAGTCTGGCGGGCGTTGATGTTGAAAGCACGTCCGCGGGTTGCTGGCTGCTGCTGCTGAGGCTGCTGCTGTTGATGTTGTTGCGGCTGCTGCTGTGGCTCTTGATTCACCACTCTGTTGGGGCACATGTTTGCAAAGTGGTTGGGATCACCACATGCAAAGCAGACTTTTGCATAAGCAGCGAGTGCAGGAGGTGTTTGTTGGCCCTGTGGAGCAGGAAGGAGAGCTGGTGGTGCAGGAGCTTGACCTTGAGCTTGAGCTGGAACTTGGCGGGGACCAGTACGGCAATTAGCAGTAAAGTGGCTGTACAGGTTGCAGTGAACACAGAATCTGCAAGCAATCCCAGTAGGATGATGATAAGTACAGGTAGGGCAGAGCAGGTGAGGACCAGTATATGCATGCTTGGCCGGCGGTGCATTGGTCACCGGTGCCGCTACTTGGCGGTTCTGGGGTTGCGGTTGAGCAGTTACAGCTTGGATTGGAGCGGCGGTAACAGCACAATTTTTGCTACTGTTGTTGTTGTTGTTCTTTCTCTTGCGGCGGGAGGACTTAGAAGCTTGCGGTGCGACGGCGGTTTCATCGCTGGGAGCAGCGGTAACTTGGTGAAGACTCTTGGTGGCTTTATCGAAGTAACCAGCCCGAACTCGCTTGTCATTAATCTCGGCAGCGAGCAGGAAGGTCTCCTCAATGGTTGACGTCTTCGCAGCTTACACGAAATCAGCCACACAATCCGGTAAAGCACGGATGTATTTCTTGATGGTGATTTTAGGAGTAGTAACTTAGCCCGGACAAATAATACTCAGCTGCTTAAAGCGGGCAGTTAGACCAGCGTTGTCGCCACCCTCTTGCTTGATGTGCCGGAACTCGTCCTCCAGCTTCTGAAGCTCGTGGGGAGGGCAAAACTCCTGCATCATGATGTCCTTCAACTCATCCCACGTAAGCCCATAGGCTGCATCATTCCCACGTTTGTTTCTTTCGATAGTCCACCAGTCCAGAGCCCTGGACTGGAAAACGCCGGTGGGTTAACAGTGTGTAGGTTTTCAGGACAGCCACTTTGGCGCAGGGTGACTTCAATAGAATCAAACCATTGAAACATGGCAGTAGGCCCGTCTTCTCCGGTGAATTCTTTGGGTCCGCAGGCTTTAAATTGCTTGAAGCTAAAAGTAGCTCGAGGTGAATTAGTCCTAGCTTCTTCTGAGGACTTGCTAGTGTTTTCATTCAGCTCGCTGACAATTTGCGGAATGACCTTAGCCATCTGCTTAGCTACTAGAGCAGTGATACGTTTGTCCTCATGGTTTCGTCGGGCGGCGCGAGAAGTGTGCGAACCAAATGACGACATTGTCTGCAACAGACATCGCCATAGGATTCAAACACTATATAATCGAATCTCACCTCACAACACACCACTACTAAATAAATCACAGGAACACATCTAATCACACAATCACGTAGGCACATGATCCACAGAAGCACGTAAGCACGAAAGCACATAGTCCACGTAAGCATAGAAGCACCTAGTCCACGTAAGCACATAGCTTGACGAAACCACATATTACACTATATTTTGCACGTATTCACCTACATATATTGCACGTATTCACCTATCTTTCAAAGCTGCGTAAAGCGATCGAGCATTGCGAGTGCGATTAGCGAGTAGCGATTACGAGTAACATAGCAGTAGCATAGCGTACGATTTGTTAACGTTTTGAGATAGATGTGCAGTGCGAGTTGTGCGTGTTGATCAAAGAGGAAAGCGAAAAACGTATATAAATCACCAAAAATCGGAACACATAGACATATAAAACCACATAAAACACATAAAATTTCACATAAAAGCGACAAATTACAGAGTTAGCGGGTTGTGAGCTCAGAATCGAAATACATAAACACATAAAATCAGCGATGGAAGTGTCTGGGTGCAAGACTTCGACTAACCAGAGTGGTTCAACTATTCTCAAGAATCCTTAGTACACACTTTCACCTTCTGGACTGTGCTCTCTTGCCTCGATCTGGGCGAACGGCACGCATCCTTCCAGTTATTGCATGACTCGGGTCGTTGGAGTCCGTCGAGACTTTGGTGAGAGTTTTGTAAAACGAAAATCGAGAGTGGAACAAGTCATCAAGATTCGGGTTTCACCCCTAACTTAACGACTTTTATTCATGTTTGTGTGATAGAATCACGAGATAGAGAGGGAAAATCTATGTCGAAGTATGGATTTTACTTTTGATTCAACACAAATTCTCGTGTTTATAGTAAAAAAAAATCGTGCGTCGAACAAGCGATCCAATCGAGTGTTTGCGGTTTTCACACCTAGCCTCGATCTAATCACTCGTTCATTTTCGAAAATAGCGTGCGGTGTGCCTGCCTTAAGAAAGGCAGAGTGATAGTGTTCAGCGAGTGCGAGCGAGAATAGCAACTAAGCTCGTACAAAACCCCTATTGGGTATGCACAAGTTGGTCTATTGGTACTTAGACTATAGACTAGGTCGTTTCTAAGACATCGACCCGGACTAGGTCGAGTCTTGCCTAATTCCCTATAGTTATCGCTCTGATACCAATCTGTCACACCCCAACCGATGGCGGAATCATCGGGGTGCGGCACTGAGCGAAACAGATTGTCCAGGAGAATCCATAACAACTATTAATTATAATATATTAAGGTTCATGTCCTATACCACAAACATATAAAATAAAAACAGTTATTATAGACATTGTTCTCGAAGACAAATATCCATTCCGACAACTCAGATTTTATTTAGTTTGTTTCTAGACTCTCCTAGCTTGGTTCCATAGTAGCTAACAAGCATAAGCATCCTAAATACCTGTCACATACGTTAAAATAAAGTCAATACACATAGTGTAAAGGTGAGCATACAAGTTTAATAGTACAATAGGTAGCGAAAGCAGTTTATGCATAACCAACATGTGACATGTAGCAAAGTGAATCTGCGAGTTGTAGAGTGCGCAACACATATCACCACTGTGACATGTGAAGAAATACCCTTAGCAACCCCCGTCCATGACAGGTTCTGAGTCCAAACTATAGTACAATCGTTGCTAAGGTGTCAAGCAACAATCACTGTGTAAACAAAACATACAAGCATTCATCGAATAACATGTAAAACATGAAGAGCGGTTAGCGTATAAAAGGTGCTTGCATTGTGTGATCGATGTGATTTGATATAAGTAACGTATGTAACACCCAAAAGTGGGTAAAGCAAAAAGGGATCGAGTATACTCACAGATAGCGTTTAATAAATAAACACCGTCTTGGATTGAAGGGAGCGCTGGAAAGTTAGCCTGATTACAGAACGATAGCATAAGCGATGAACAGTGCGTTAAATGGTGACGAGTGATCTGAATAACGGAGGGTCATTCGATCGGATGACAACCCAAACGGATGGTCATCCTGATGGATGGCCATTCGGTGGGATTGTCCCTAGTTTGGGATGGATGTGTTTGTGTATGATGGATTTGAAGTTTTCGTTGTAGCATTTTCAAAACTTAGAAGTTTCTCTACCTTTCAGGTCGTCCGGTCGGATTGTCGTTCGCTCGGATGGCGATTTGTTCCAAGTGAGACATTTCAGAAGAACAAGTTCACAGCAGAATGGTCATTTGTTGGTGCACTTCATCTGTCGAGTGTATTGTATAGATTAGGGCACAATATACGAGAAAATGGGCGAGTGTATGTTGTTAGTGAGGTAGTTTCGCTTATAGGGTCGTTAAGGTGATAGTTTCGCTTATAAGGTCTTTGGTAAAGGTTTCGCTTATTTGTACTAGGTAGGTTCGCTTATACGTACACATGAGGTTCTGCTTTTGTGGACATGTACGTATAAGCGGAACCTCAACACTATATAAACCTTAGAAGCGAAACCAGTTGTAACTTTGTCGAATTCCATACTGAGGTGCTGCCGGTGTGACGATTGAGCTGTAATCTTTGTCAAATCAATAAAACAGTAGATTAAGTGAAGAACAAGCTATTTCTACCTACGTTTCTTGTTATTCCGCACCTGAAACATAGAAGAACGCCTCTGAACGACTCGTTCGGGTCAATTCTCGATCCTACAAGTGGTATCAGAGCTTGGGAGGAGGTTTTCTTCAGAAATTAGCTGGATTTTATCATTGTTTCTTTCTTTTACACCTTCTATTTTCAATTCAGAAAGTTGTAACGGTCAAAATTGGCTCAAAATTTCTCAGACTGTGTGCAATAGAACAAAGATAAACCCTGGACAGTTTCATGCCAAAATATGAACTAAAAGTGGACCAAATGACCTTCGAACTTAGTTCCGCTTATTTGGACATTATATAGTTTCGCTTAAGTGACATCATACAGTTGAGTGATTTCGCTTATTTGAACAAATAGTTCCGCTTGTGTGTCACAAAGATCAAAGGTTCCGCTCCAAATTGCGTGATAGTTCCGCTTCTGTGTCATCTTAAGTGAGGTTCCGCTTCAAAGTAATCAAGGTTTCGCTTATAAGGTTCCGCTCTTGTGAACCATATTAGTTTCGCTCCAAGTGCACCTAAAGGTTTCGCTTCTAGTGCACATTTGTGGTTTCGCTTATTGTTGCATCAACCAGTTTTGATTATTTGGTCATCGGGGTTTCGCTTTTAGTACACAGAACTCTTAGTTTCGCTTTTTGTCACTATTATTGAAAAACGTACCAAGTCATCATGGATACCGAATTCTACAACGCGTTTGCAACACCGTCTGCTCCAGCTGCGATTGCTCAGGCCATGAACTTAGAAAACGAGATAGGAACCACCCAAAAGCCCCCGAAATTGATGAGTATCGAAGAATACTACGGGTGGAAAGACAGATTTGAGAACTGGGTTCAGGCAAACCATCATAGGTCGTGGGAATGTATACTGAAGAAATACGTGTTGCCTCGAACAGAATTGCGGGTTATCAAAGAGTTATCAGAATTCACAGATCAAGAACGGGTTATGTACAAAGCTGAGAAAATGATGATCAGTCTTCTTTAGCAAGCAATCAAAGAAGACATATTCATACTGCTTCAACACGACAAAACTGCTAAATCAATCTGGGATGCACTCAAAGTCAAGTTTGAAGGTAGTGAGAATATGATTAAAAGCAAAAAGGCGTTGCTAAAAAAGGAGTTTGATCTGTTCAGCAGTCTACCGGGTGAAGACACAAAGAAGCTGATTGAAAGATATTGTCACTTAGTGCGATCAATGTCGATGTTGGATGTTACAAAAGATCGTGAAGAATGGGTAGACAAACTTGCTGATGCACTACCGCAGAAAGAGTGGGGAACATATTTGATGATATTAAAGAATATGGGCGTGTATGATAATCTAACGATTTATCAGTTCATCGAGAAGATCGAGAGTCAGGATCTGGAAGAACAGAAGATTGCTAGGATGAACAGTCCCAGTGGTCAACAGGATGTAAAGATGTATTACAAAGGGAGTGTTCCAGTTCCAGAATCTGAGAGAAGTCCGAAAATTCAAACTGCATTCAGTGCTGGGGATTCATCAGAAAAGGCTGATCAGGGTTCTGGCAAAAGTAGTAGTGGATTTTCGTCATTTCCAAGTGTCAATCCTAAAGAGTCAAATTCAAGTTTTCAGTCGCAAAGCACAAAGACAGGAAATGGATATGTAATTCAGTGTAACATTGCTTTAAATCTTCCAGAAGGGCAAAGCTTCTCAGAAGACACTGCTAAAGACCACATGGCTCTACTTGGTTCTGTATTGTTATCTTATGAAGGTATAGTAGTTGGTCGGATCGGAAATCCCATGCTCACCAAAGAGGATTACGACCAAATAGATGCCGAAGAGATGGAATTAATGGATATCAAATGGTGTCTTGCAAGTGTTCTTCGACGCGCTGAAAAGTTCAAAACAATCACCGGGAGAAATGACTTTCTTGATGCTCATGTATCTACTTTAGGTTTTGATAAATCTAAAGTTACTTGTTTTCGATGCAGGGAGAAAGGCCATTTCAAACGGGAGTGCAAGGGTAGAGAAGCTAGTGGAGCTCAGAATCCGTTCGGTAAAGACGACTACTACCGGAAAGCCATTTATCAGCAGGTTGGTCAATCACAAGACTCACAGACGGCTCATGGTAGGAAGATTGAAGATTCTAAGAGAGCATGTTTAGTGGACTTCAGCTAGGACAAATACATATCTCCTGACAGCAAAGCCTGAATAGTTGATCAAGATGATGAGAGACTACCTGAAGGTTTTAGCTGGGATATGTTCGTTGATGAAAAAGGAGAGTTTAAAGCCTTCATTGCCAAGATTGTCAGAGAGCCAGATATGTTTGCTACATGGATGAAATCTATTGGAGTGAATGTGACGAGTGAGGATTAAAAATCTGTTATGTCTGATGAAAATTCAGAAAGTGTTGATGAACTTTCGGAAAATGTTGAGGAAAGTTTAGAGAGTTCAGATGAGAGTGTTCAAGATGTTGCTAGTTCTGAAAAAGAAGTTGTATTTGATCAAACACCATCTAATTCTAGTTTTTCGGATACTGATTCTGAAAAGTCTGTACAGTTTGATCAGTCACCAGTTGATAGTAGCAGTGATGATGAGGAAGAGAATCATATAAATGTTGCAAAATCTCATCTTTCTCCTGAAAGTTTTCATTTCTATTTTGCGGATCGCTTGGAGAAACTGAAGGAGAAAAGAGCTGCTAAAGAACAACAAAAGATATCTGAAGACGATGTTCAGAATGTTGAAAGTGTTGCTGAGAAGATTGCTGAAGATGACAAAGTAATTGAAGCTGAGAAAGTGAAAGAAGAAGAAAAAGTGATTGAAGTGGTGAAAACAATCGAGGTTGAGAAGATTGTTGAAGTCGTCAAGCCTTGCAAGAAATGTTTGGAAGCTTGCAAGAAATGTGTAGCAAAAGACGACATTATTGCTGAGTATGAGAAGAAGAAGGAGCAGTTACTGTTCAATCTCAACTATGTAAAAGAATCATATGATGTCTTGAACAAAACAGTAACTGGTCTCCAAAAGACAAACTCAGGGAGAGTAAGCACTAACGATGATGAATGCAATCATGATGACAAAGCAGAAAGCTATCAATTTTTACATCGAAGAAAGTGCTAAGTGGAAGCAAGAGTTGGGGACTGAGAAGATCGAGAATGAGAGAATTAGACGTTTATTACAAAGTTATTCAAGTTTTGATTATCTCATTGAGCGTATTTACCCAACTGTTGCAGGAATGGAAGCTTTTCAAGATGAGAAGCCAAAGAAGAAGAAAGATTGTGGTAAGAAACCGACTGTTAGCTATAACAAGTGTTCGCCTCCAATTTGGGAAGGGTATTCTCCTAGAAAACCAAGTGAGGGGCAACTTGAAAAAGTAGTCAATATAAAGCTAAAAACCGACACAACTGACGTTTTACCAGATAACATTGATGTCACGTTTACCTCGTCCAATACTGATCATGAGTCTGAATTAATCAAAAAGGTGGTCGATCAGGTGTTGGATACTGATGAGGAATCCGAGTCAAAGTCTGAGTCTGGAAAGTCAAATTCGTCAGTCAACAGGGAAAATTTGTCGGTTAAACGGTCTTATAGTAAAGAATTTTTGTTGACAAAAGCAAATTTGAATGATGAAACATTCGAAGTAGTTTATACTTTGAATGGTTCTGACAAATTATATTACAACAAAGAGTTCCCAATAATGAGTATTAAAACGGAATTGATTAACAAAACTTTCAAACTAATAGAGATTAATATTCCTGAATTGAATGTTTTGAAAAAATTTGAAAAATCTAAAAAATATACTTCAAGAGTTCAACAACGATTAAACAAGAAAAAAGGTTACAATTCTGGTTCCGGTTTTCAAAAGAAACCTAACCAAAATAGTAGCTACAAAAAGAAAGGTTTAGGATTTGTTCCACCAGAATTTGTGTCAGGTGGAAGCTCAGAAGATGAACAGAAGAAACCATTCTGGAGACAGACAAATCAGGAGTTTCTCACTGAGAAGAGAAGGAATGGAACTGGAGTGTTTTATCAAAGAGAGACTCGAACCTGTTACAAGTGCAATGAAGCTGGTCACATTGCATGGAATTGTCAGAAAAATGCCAAGACAAAACAGGGAGTTTCTCAGAAATTAAAAGAAAAGATTGTTGATGTCGAACCACCAACCAATAGACTTAAAATTTTTGAAAATTCAAATTATGAGATTGGTGAGTGTTCGAGGAAGAATTTCTACCAAAAGAAAGAAAAAGACAACCAAATGTGGGTTGTTAAGAAGGTAGATGTGATTGTCGGCGATGAAGCTGGTTCCACAAAGCCAGAAGAGCCACAAGTTTAGAAGAAAATTTCAATGAATGATGATGAATTTCCATCATTGAAATTTGAAGAAGTTAAAAGGAAAATTGGAAAAGTTGACATCTCGAAACAGTTTTACACAGAGAAAAATGAATTTGATGTCGAGAAAACTTTTAATGGAAGTGTAAAGAAAATTTTTGGGAAAATGTTGAACAGGAAAGCAAAAGGGGTTAAAGATTTCTATGCAACTAAAAAGGCAACATACAACCCCACTGAGCAAGAGTTGAAAGCCATCAAGTCTGAAAAGACTTGGATGGAAGTTTGTTTCCCATAGAAGTCTTAGGACTACGCCGGAGATCCCAAGTTTATATCGTGGATCATGAATCGGCATCATTCATGTTTTGATGAATGTGTATGAAAATTTTTTGTAAGTGTTTGAATGTTTATAGGTTGAATGACTATGCCGGAGCTTCCAGGTTGGTAAGTGCGAAGCAGGAATCGGCACTTTGATGGGTAACATGTAGACGTACCATTCTTACAATTGGTTATTCTTACAAGTGGTTTAGAGGTTGCTTGATAGCAAACAGTGAATCAAGGACATTAAGTTGTACTTGATTTACTACATTTGATAAAACTGACAAGATGATGAACCATATCCCCGTGCTTAAACAAGTCGTAAACTTACAAGTGGTAAAAAACAAACTCATTTTCCGGAAAAATCATTTTGATTAAAACAAACTTAAGTGTTTTGGGATCTAAATGAGAAAATGGTTTGTTGAAAGGGGGAGTTCAGATTGTTTCTGCCTAGTGAATGGTGATTTGATGCGATTCGATGTCAGTTGTCGTGTTTCTGTACAGTTTTGTTTTGAATTTTCTTCAAGTGGGTCAAGAAGTTTAGTTTGTTTTCAAATTTCTTTAATGTGTTTGCATTTTAGGGGGAGTAGAAAATTTCAGAAAATCCAAAAACATTAGAAAATTTGAAAAAGCCAAAAACATGATAAAATTCAAAAATGAGTTTTGTTGTGAAAAGAGGAAATGATAGTACATCAGTAGGCTGTCACAACATGCTAAAGAAATGTAAAGATAAAATGTGATAAACAATCTCACGAAGGATGTGCCAGTAGGTTTTTACACACTTAGTAGATTGTGACAAGATATAAACTAAATTTCAAACTTGCTTGTTCTGTGGGTTAACACAAACTTGGATATATAGGTAACCCCTGAAATCTTGTTTGAAAGGTCCCTTATTCTGAGATACTAGGTCTTTATACTCAGTGATATTTGGGCATTATCCCGGGACTTATGCTGTATGGAAGTACTGACCTAGTCCCTGGATAATGCTTTCCACAAAAGCTTGAAACATAGCTTCGCCCTCAGCATGCTGATGAAACAATAAAATTGATAGTCGCTGCTGTTGAAATAAAAAGATCCTCTAAAGGGGACACACCAAAAGTCGAAGCCGTCATCTCTCTGCGTATACGGAAGTATCGACCTGAGCTCTCACGGCCCTCGCATCTAACCCATATACAGATATCAGCTGTGGTATACTCACCTGTAAGACTGAATATTGGGATCTGGATACGGGAGTATATTCAAGTAGTGAGACACACGAATAAGCTAGAATCTAAGACATTAATATTGTATCTCGGATCAATTGAACTTTGTGTGAAAATTTTAGTGGACCGATATACTGACAATCTAAGTGAATTTTTAGAACTTAAAATGTAATAAGCTTAATGGTGTTGGTGACATGTCTCATAAACTGATATGATCCTCTTACACAAACTCATAAAAATATTGCCTGTATATATTTCATTTCTACTTCATTCTGTCTTTACAAGTGGTGTCATTTACTTTCTATTAGAAAAATCCAAAAAGATTTTGGGTGTGTTTTAGCATAAATCTTTTGAAAAGACCAAAAAGATTTTTGACAACTGATGTAGGAAAGCTGATTTTCAAAAATCCGAGTGCTAAACATGATGACATTATTGTGAGGGGGAGAGTGGTTGAAATATCCAAATATGTTGTCTAAATCAAAAAGTGGTTCATCATGTGTGTGTGATCTAAGAGAGAGTGTTGTTGTGTACATGTTATGAGAAGGGGTCATCTGATTATGTCAGACTGTTGGTGCATTAAATTTGTTAAATCTAGAAAATTTATTTCTGGGTTAAGTCTTTGCAGGTTAAGTTGTGTCAGGTCGATCCAGAGACTCAAGATAAAAGATAGCCAAGTTTTGATCTTGAAACTGAACAAAAGTCAGATTGCGATACATGAGGATTTTGGTTAATGAAAAGCATGACAACGATCCTGATTCAGATTTTGCTGAAGAACAAAGGAATGCCAGCAAATCGAGAGGGGGAATCTGAAGATAGAGAGAAAGAAAAGCCTAGAGACTGATCAAGATTGAAGATGTGAAGATACAGCATTGTCGTGACTCGATTGACGACTCCGTCAACATCTGAGGGGGAGTCTGTTGGTGCACTTCATCTGTCGACTTCGTCTTGGATCGAGTCATACATTGTATTGTATAGATTAGGGCACAATATACGAGAAAATGGGCGAGTGTATGTTGTTAGTGAGGTAGTTTCGCTTATAGGGTCATTAAGGTGATAGTTTCGCTTATAAGGTCTTTGGTAAAGGTTTCGCTTATGTGTACTAGGTAGGTTCGCTTATACGTACACATGAGGTTCCGCTTTTGTGGACATGTACGTATAAGCGGAACCTCAACACTATATAAACCTTAGAAGCGAAACCAGTTGTAACTTTGTCGAATTCCATACCGAGGTGCTGCCGGTGTGACGATTGAGCTGTAATCTTTGTCAAATCAATAAAATAGTAGATTAAGTGAAGAACAAGCTATTTCTACCTACGTTTCTTGTTATTCCGCACCTGAAACATAGAAGAACGCCCCTGAACGACTCGTTCGGGTCAATTCTCGATCCTACATCATTCGATCGGATGGTCGTCCGATCGGATGACCATTCGTTTGTTTACTGTTATGCATTGAAAATTTATAAAATGTTTAAGTGTTGAGACCACAAGTCATCCGATCGGATTGTCGTTCGATCGGATGGCAATCCGATCGGACGGCAGTCCGTTTAGTGATTTGCTTGTTTTGAAACTTGGAAAAAAATTTTAAGTTTAGTAAGTTTGCGGTTTGACCAAAACGGTATGACAACATGTTAAGCAACGGAAACCCATCAAGTCCGAATCATTCGATCGAGGTGGGAATCACGCTAGTCCGATTAGTTAACTGTTCTTGACGGTTGTTCATGTTCAACCCATGAATCGGTTGTCTCTTTGATAGGAATCAGTTCTCAGACCGACACTTCACTAGAGTATTAGTAGAAGGCCTGAATGAGCTCTGATTCTATCGATTTTTATGTGAAAAGTTAGGAATAATGAAGAAAAGTGGAAATTAGTTGGAAAATTAAGACGAAATCAGTGTTTAATCGTGTTGAAATCTCTTAGATCTGAGTTGTTCTTGGTGGAATGAGGTCACACTTTGAAGTTCTTGAGAACCCATGATGACATCATCCTTGAACATCCCAAATCAGGTGGATTTCATGGTTAAAAGTTAAGATTTGATGGTGAAAAAGATGAAGGAGTGTGAGTAGATCGTAGAATTACAAGATTTGAATGGAAAACATACAAGAATCACGAGAAATCGAGAGAAAAGAGGGCTGGAACGTGCTAGTCGGTTGAGAGAGCTGTCACATCATGAACAGTGATGTGACAGGTGGTATTTATAGGTGAAAGGGTGAGTGAGGCGGTGTGCAGTGATGGATCGAAGGGCGGTTCGATCGGATGGCCATCCGATCCGATGGTCATCCAGGCGGATGACCATGCGATCGAATGGTCATTCGATTGGATGGTGAGTGCGACTTGGTTTCCGACGTTTCGTTTCATGCGTTGAGCTTTGCGATGCGTTGCGAGTAAGCGATGCGATGGTATTAGACAATAGTTACACAAATAATCTAACTAACATACAACAAAATAAATAACCTTGCGTTTAGCGTTTGCGAGTAGATAGCGATGCGATAGAGTTACGATTGCATTTTCGATTAATCACCACCAAACATAAGTAAACAAGCACAAGTAACACATAAATAGCACACACACGTAAAACAATATCCAGAACACATAATTCGGGTTGCGATGCGATAGCGATGAGATAGCGGTAAGTCTATTAGCGATAAATAGTGATTATTGCATATTCTCCACATAATACAACTAAAGCAACATAAAATAGAGTATCAATTACAGAATCAAAGAGTACAGTCAATAATTAAGCAAGGAGTGACAGATCGCAGTTAGCAATCTTTTCTTCCTTTGACTTTGAATTTGACTTCAGAAACGCGGGTTGTTACACATTTGATCATCACCAAGTTATTTTGTGAGTCAAAATCCCAGCTTCTTATCTGCACTGAGTATTCTCCCCTGATATTTCCATACAGTTTCTTCTGAGTAAGATCGGGAGCAAGAGCTTTTAGCCATAAAACCCTTTGAACTTCTTCATAAATAGGCTCGAGATTAGGATTTTCTTCAACCATGTGAAATTATATGCGATATCCCACAAATTTTCAAAATCAATCTCCACACCTTCAACAGAATGCACATTCATTGTGTATGACACATTGCCCCCTTGCTCATCATTACATGATTAATATCTTCGTCCAACCTTAGATCTTTAAGCACTCCAACCGCTTCATCATCCTTATCTAAATCATCATTAGACATGAAGTGTTATCCAGCTAAGCCTTCAAAATCTGAGTTATCAGATGAATCCAATGATTAAAATCACCTTTGACTTGGCCTTTTCCTCTACTGCCACCCGCGTCACTACCACAATCCCACTCAATTGCAGCTTCGGTTGTAGTTTCTGTAGCTTGTGAGCTACTTGGCTGCTCCCTCCACTGTGCAGTGTTGGGATCTTTGTCTTTGTACAAGTCATCTTGAATCTTCTTCAATTCGTCCAACTTATATCTGGCTTGGACCTGCAGTGGTGTATGCTCCCCCTGAGTAGCAAAAGCTCCACAAGGTCAGTAACAATACGACGGATCTGATCGGTTGCAACAGTTAGAGTCTGGTGTCAAGCAGTATAAGTGACATCCCTCTTAATAAGAATACCTAGTTGGAGGGCTTGTCGTTTTGACTGAAAAGTTAAACTCTTGATTTACTGATCTTGTTCTGCTTCTTTCTTCTTAAGCTCATCCAGTTCTTTATATCGCGAACAAATTCTTGAAAAGAAGTCTCTTCACCACTAACCGATGTACCCGTAGGCTTCAGAGCAGAAGTTGGAGCCATAGGTCTTGATGTAACTGGACGAGGAGGTCTTGGACCAAAGGCAACTTTCGGATGAATCTTTTGAGATGACTTTGGTGTAGACTTTGACGTAGAGGGTTTCTTCATGCGAGGACCAGAAGGTCGAGAATCACTTGGGCGAACGAAACTCTGAGACGATCCAGGAGGCATAGCTAGAAAAAATGGAGGCAAGGATGAAGAACTAACTCCCAGAGATGTAGCAAACACATTGCTAGAACCCGAAAGAGCCGGAAAAATAGTAAACAAAGGAGTTGTGGACACATCAAAAGTAATAACTGGAACACTCGCGGTGGAGGACTAACCTTGAACTGAAGCACTCGTAATAGATACAACATTTGTTGTGCTAGGAATAGACAAGGTAGCAGATACTAATGGTAATGAGACAGGTACCCCCAAAATGGATAAGCCACATGTGACTGTATTGACTATGGTGGCTAAAACTTCAATAGATGAAACACCTTCAGCTTCAGAATATCTGGGAGTTGAACTCGAACCTTCACCCAATCTTCTTCTTTTCTAAGTCATGACTGGCCAGGATTTAGCAACCAAAATAGCAACCGGTCTTCTATCAAGATCCCCACCACACTGTTAGAAGAATCTTCAGGCAAATTACTCAAATTTGAAGTCTTAGCCTTCCAAATCGATAAACGTAAGGCCCATTCAGAAGAGGGACCGAGAGAATTGACGTTACCTCAAAAAGCCTTAATCTTTTCTTGACCTTTAGCTGAAAATCTTCCCAAAAAGTCTTTGCGCACCAAACTTAAATATTTTCTTTCGGTTAACATATCTACATCATCTTCTTCTTCTTCAACTAAGATTCCATTTCCTTTAGAAGTACTTGCTGATGGATTACCGGACTCCAAAGCAGCATCAATAGCAGCAAAAGCTCTACTAAAAATAACATCATCAAGATTCGGGTCGCGTTGATTAAAAGCAATATTATGGAAGACCTCTTCCATCTCCGTATCATGCGATGGTTCATTCACTGGTTCAGCAACCGGTTCTGCAACATTCTCAACTACAGTTGGTTCCGCCACATCAGGCTTAGGAACCACGGGTTCTTCAATAACCACCATCGGTTGTTGAAGATCAACCTGAGGTTGAACAACTGCCGGCTGTTAAAGAACAACAGTCACCGCACCATCTTCGTCTTCACCTGCCCTGAAAATCTAATCAACTCCTGCAGAAATACTTCTCCAAGTCTGCATTTTCTGGATGATAATCTTCGACTAAAATAGCACCCAACATTGGTCGAACTTCGGGAAACTAGTAGAATGTACAGATGCTTAGCGTTTCGACAATCACTAAAGATACGCCGTCCCATAGCATTGAGAATGTGTGGAGCCAAACCCTTATGAATTGCAAGATCCGGAACGAGATATCTAAAAATAATCATAAGAAACTGTGGATATAACATCATTAAATGAGAATCACCTCCTTCATACCCAATCTGAACCTGTAGCGTCTGAAATTCATACGTGCGAAATTATACGGTTGATTGAACGTGAGACCAATCATCGCCGATAGAAGATTGTGACCCATGCCATCCATTCCTGATTTCCTTGGAGCAAAGCACTGCATGATGATATGATAAAAGAAACGCCATTTCTCACGAAGCATGCCCTTATAGACTTGTCTAGTAGGCAGATTTCCCGAGTACCCAAAACTAATAAGAGCTCGTTCTCAAATCGGAGTTGCATAGCAGATTTCACTATAATCAAGTGCCCCCAACTGTAAAACATCTTGAATAACTTCCTCCGTTATGACCAATTCATGATCGTTGACTGTAGCTTCGATCATATTATTGTTCACACGTGCGGTCATCCAAAAATCCTGCATATAAGCTGCCACAATCTGAATCTCGGTTGAGATAGCATAGGAAACCCGCGATTTCCTAAGAAAACGGATGATTTGCAAAGAGTCATCAATCTCGCGTAATCCCTCATTTAAAATTGCTACTTGGTTATGTTTTGGTATGAATAGGCGTTCCAGAACTTGTGGTTGGTTCGGGGCTGGTTGATTTGGTTGTTTGACCATTTCCACATGAAAACAAACAATCACAAATGAGATTAAAACATACAGAATAAATTCCTGGTACATAGTCTGCAGACATTGTATACACTTGGTAAACTGTTGCAAACAGTACACTACAAAGGCATATCACAATAAGTTCAGATAATATCAACAAATTTAGATCCGATATGATAAAAACTGAATAAGCTAATATAACTCTGGACTTAACAGATAATTTC
This sequence comes from Helianthus annuus, assembly GCF_002127325.2. Taxonomy (NCBI): domain Eukaryota; kingdom Viridiplantae; phylum Streptophyta; class Magnoliopsida; order Asterales; family Asteraceae; genus Helianthus; species Helianthus annuus. Next base: position 73,440,627 of record NC_035442.2, on the reverse strand, counting down.
AGATAAATCAATTAAAATCGGATAATATTAAATTAGTAACCCGGACTTTAATGAATAAATCCGGAAGCATACCAAACTCGGAATCCTTATGTAAAAACTCAGAAAGCATTATTGTAGATTAAATCCGGACAGATACTAAACTCGAAACGCAATTAACTCCGGACATATCTTGACAAAGAATGATTAAATCCGGACAAAAGTAAATCAATTTAATCGAGACAACAGTAACCAATTTTTTTTAAACTCGAAATGACAAAAACTGATTAAATCCGGAAAGGATATCAATCTCGAAAGAGTTAAACCTTTTGCAGATTAAGTGTGGATGTCATAAACTCGGAAAAGATTCATGCATGTTTCATATATTAATTGTCCAACATCAAAAATACATTAAAACCTAAGTGGGTGAACAAAGGTTTACATAAAAACTTTCCGGAAGCTAAAATAAGCACTAAAAACTACCCAAAACGCACTTTAAATGCAGAATTCTGCAGAATTCTGCAAAAATCAGCATTTGAACATCAATAACATGCAGAATTAAGGTTTAAATGTCCAGAATAACTTGTAAAGTGTCGAGAATGAAAACCGTCACAAAAGGTACTTCATACCTTGTAAAATTCACTATTTAGCACTTTAACGAACTGACAACTGGACGATTAACGGACACTTCCTGAAACACCAAAAATAGACTAGAAGCACAGTTTTTATGTTTTAAAGCTAGTTATGATGATAAAACACCTTAAAAACACTTAAACACTTATAACATTACATTTAACACTTCAACTTACATCTTTAACCCTAGACTTCCAAAATTTTACATTTAACCCCCCCCCCCTGCGGCCATGACCGGCCCCAAGTGGCCTCACCAACATTTCCCCATTAAAATATTACTAATGATATCTAGATATGGAACATAAAGTCCTATGGATATTAATATGTTTTGGAAGAATTATAAGCTTAACCATAAGATCATTTTCCTTATCTTTCCTCATTCAAAATCTTCATCTCCTTCTTCCTTTCTTTCTCTCTTGATTTCAGCCATAGCCACACACCCACACCTCCACATTTTCTTGCAACATTCAAGGCAATCTAAAGTTATACAAAGGTGTTAGATGGTGATCTAAGAAAGTTATACCACTAGAAGCTTTTATCCACTCCATCTTCATCATTCTTCTTCTTCTTGTGTTCTTTGCCATTTCTCTAGCTACAAGAGCTAGTGGTAAGCTTCTTACACACATTTTACTTCATGTTCATGCTATGTACAAGTTACATAATCTAAAACCGAATTACCTGAAAACCGAATTAACCAAGCCCGGTTATCAGTTTTTTTTTTTTTTTTTTTTTTTTTTTTTGTGCCATTGTTTAACCAAAATCAACCGAACCGAACCTTTCATATTTTCATATATTTCTAGGTTTAAACCTCTGGTTCATGTATTTTATATTTTATATTTTCATTTCATGTATTTATTATACCACTTCATATATTTATACCTCAATTTCATGTATTTTTAAGCAAAAGTTTTACTCCAAATGTTGTTTTAGCTATTAATCGAAATTAAAAGGATCGTACAAAAAACGATCAATTTAACCGAATAAACCAAACTGCTTAACCAGAAACAGATTGGTTATATAATTGACTAACCAATGACTTCGGTTCAGGATAATAGCCGAACCGAGCGAACCATGAGCACCACAATGAAATGGAGCAATCGATGACTTCGTTTATGACGTATACTCACCACAATAATGTTACAATAAATATTATACGAACAAGAAAATAACATAAATGAGTATCGCAATGTAAATTATTACCCCCGCAGCATCACGCAGACACGCTACTAATATAACATAGATAAAAGATAAGGATAACGATTCATTTATTCAGATTTTAAATAATAACGATTATTAAAATATAAATTCAAGTTTCATGCGTTCAAACCTTGTATATCAATGAGAACAAAAAACTTTTTATAGTTAAAACAGAAACAATATTCAAACATATGGCATGCAGAGCGCATAATTAATTAACTACAAATAAAAGAAACTGAAAAATTCATTCTGTAAGAAGAAACAGGCAGCATTTTCCTTTCACAAGAACTTAATAGTGAATGGTACCACTTTTTTATTTTTATTTTCATTGTTCTTTCTCATGCTTAGAAACACTTCCTGTGCACAATGGAAGGACCCGACTCATCATATTCAGCCTTTGCAATCCACATCTGTCACACAAAATCAACAACCAACCATTATAATTATACCCCTGTCCAAATTCACAGGTTATATCGTGTTCAATACATAATTAATTTTTAAGCTGTGAGAAAGAGATGTGTTACATGTTACATACCTGCCTCGTGTATCAGAGTTAGTCAATACGTACACACATTTATATAGTTAACATAGTGTTCTACTTAAAATCGGTTATGTGTCAAACATACATTTGTGTGAAAGCAACATATAACCGTCTCATGAATCACCGGGGCCGGTGTGGGCCCATGCGTAGGGTGAGCGAACGCAGAGGGCCCAGTCTCCAGGGCGGCCCAAATTTTTTTAACTTTTTAAAAACAAAAGTCATAATTAAAATTAAAATCCAACTAAAAAATAGTAAAAGAATAACCTATTTAACTTTGGCCCATTTACGAAAATGGCACCGCATTTTTTATGTTTTCATGCCTTTTATACGTTTTGTACAATGCTATTTGTATTTGATCTTTTTCCTATATATCTATATATATATATAGGGTAGAATTTATGAGGGAACCACAACAACAATTTGTGAACACAACCAAAATAAACCCAAAACAAACAATGAACCCCCACCCCACCACCACCCAAAAACCTAAACCCCCACCCAACCCACCCCCACCCAAGTTAGATGCTAAAAACTAAATCCCAAAACTAAATGTTAATATTTTTTTTTTAATTTTTACATTTAAATCGCGACTTTTATTTATAAAAAATATATTCAAAAAAAATTATTAATAAAAAGTTGCGATTTTAATGTAAAAAAATGTGTTTTTTTAAGCTTTCTTGGTTGTTTTCACACTCGTTCTCGTGATTCTTGCCATAAATGGTGGCTCCAAAATGATCTTCACCTTATAATTATATACATGTATATAAGTTTATATTCTGGGGGCATTTTTACTACTTATATTGGGCCTCAAATTTTCATGGACGTCTTGTGTATCACAATTAAAAGAACATATCATCGAAAAAAGTGGAAAATCTGAGTGAAAGAATAAACCTGTTGGAAGGTGCTAAGAGATGCCAAGATTGACCCACCAATCCAAACACTATACTTCCTTTCAGGTGGAGCAACAACTTTAATCTTCATGCTACTTGGGGCTAATGCAGTAATTTCCTTGCTCATTCTGTCAGCAATACCAGGGAACATGGTAGTACCACCACTGAGAACAATGTTCCCATACAAATCCTTCCTAATATCCACATCACATTTCATTATAGAGTTGTACGTTGTCTCATGAATCCCTGCAGCTTCCATTCCGATCATGGATGGCTGGAACAGGACTTCTGGGCACCTGAACCGCTCAGCACCGATGGTTATTACCTGCCCGTCAGGCAGCTCAAAGCTCTTTTCCACTGAAGAGCTGGTTTTGGATGTTTCTAGCTCCTGCTCGAAATCCAGTGCAATGTATGCTAGTTTTTCTTTCATGTCCCTTACGATTTCTCGTTCAGCAGATGTGGTGAAGGAGTAACCACGCTCGGTTAGGATTTTCATCAGTGCATCGGTTAAGTCACGTCCTGCAAGGTCCAGACGCAATATCGCATGTGGGAGTGCATAACCTTCGTAAATGGGAACTGTATGGCTTACACCGTCTCCAGAATCAAGAACGATACCTGCACAAGAAACCATCAAGAAGCTAACCGTCTTGCATCTTTATTTTAAACTAATGATTGCCCACGTTGAGCATTGTGTGAAAATTTTTTATAATTTTCTTTTGTATCTTTTTTATAACTTTTTTGATATCTTTTTTATAATTTATCTTTTTGTTAAATATGATTAAAAAAAATTGGATTAGTACAATATTAACATGATCTTTTGTATATAATTGTTTAGAACATGTATTCATCAAATCCTCATGTCTTTCAACTGATTTGACCAATGTCCCTTTTAGCTATTTCTTATCTTACCCGTTGACTCGTTAGATAAATCATCAACATTAATAAACTCACCAGTAGTACGACCACTGGCATAGAGTGAGAGAACAGCTTGTATAGCAACATACATAGCGGGGGCATTAAATGTCTCAAACATGATTTGAGTCATTTTTTCTCGATTGGCCTTCGGATTAAGGGGCGCCTCAGTAAGGAGTACAGGATGTTCCTCTGGGGCCACACGAAGTTCATTGTAGAAAGTGTGATGCCAAATCTTTTCCATGTCATCCCAATTATTGACAATTCCATGCTCAATTGGGTACTTCAGAGTCAAAATACCTCTCTTCGACTGAGCCTCATCACCAACATATGCATCTTTTTGACCCATGCCAACCATCACTCCAGTGTGACGTGGGCGGCCCACTATGCTCGGGAAAACTGCTCTTGGTGCATCATCACCAGCAAAGCCAGCCTAATAAAAGCAACATTGCATTGTCAAGAAAGTTATACAACATAAAGCTGTTGACCCTAAAAGATAAAATAATGTAGTATAGCTACAAAACTACAATAACATGTTTAAACTGATACCTTAACCATCCCAGTTCCATTATCACAAACAAGTGGTTGAATGTCTTCTTCCGCCATCTTAGCTCAATGCCTGTAAAAAGTACAAGATCGAATTTAAATACGATTAACTCAATGCTTATAAAAAAAGTACGAGATCGAATTAAGTACGATGATTTATCAACACAAATGGAAAATTATTGAATACATATATTAACCAAAGGGGACATAATGATCAAGAATCATAAATACAACCATGTGAACTACACAAAGTTGTAGCAACTTGTCCTTATTTTGGATGTTGCAAAACTCGTTGCGTTTAACAAGAAAGCGAGAATGTTTGGCAAAATTGTTTCTCATTTCAAGAAACAAAAGATAAAGATTTAGAATCAAAAGTTAAAACTGTGATTACCATCATTGAATGCTCAATCCATTTATAATATAGTGATCAATAAATGTTTTATAAACTGGCCTTTGTTTTAAACAGGTAGAGTTGACAAGGCATGATGATCTCCCTATTATCACTTTTTAAAAATTAAAACATTAAAAACAGAACATAATAATGTTGCCAAAAGATGCCTAAAATGTTCATACATACTTGGAATACCTAAATTATCGAAATTATGCAATTTAACCAAGAAAAGCAAATTACTACTTGAACAAACATCCATAATTAGAGCTCAGTATGTTTTGTTGGGTGGATTAAAAGAAGACTTTAAGTTTAATATGAGAATTTTCTTTTTTGTGACATTATTTTATGTTAATTATGTTTTGTCAAGTATGGTTGGATAATTAGGTTAGTATAGATTTGGTGGATCCACGTAATGTTTGTGATGAAAGTTGCCGAGTTATTCAAAATCTAATATATATTCGTTTGTGTTCGTAACAATTCTTTATGTCCGTTTGTGTTCATTAACGTTTGTTTGTGTTCGTTTGCGTTGGGTTGCGTTCGTTACTTAAAATTAACAAATGAACACAAACGAACATGAAGATGTCTATTTCCTCATAAACGAACACAAACAGACAATCTCGTTCGTTAAGTGTTTATAAACAGCGGGTGAACACATTTATTTTCTTAACGAAAGAACACGAACAAGGTCTTGTTCGGTTCAGCTCGTTCAAAGCCCTACGTTTTGTAGGGGGTCACAACATTCATATATGAAGTCGAATTTATTGGACAAAATTATAACATATCAACCTATATTAATAAGGATTGTAACAGATATTTTAGATCTCCGATCAATGAAAACAAACGATTTAAAACTCGACAGGATCTCAAATCAATTCCACAATTTTTCAGTTGTGATCTTAATCAAATGTTTTCAGATCATAACGTCAAAACAAACACACAAACATGTAATTAAAGAACATTCGTCGTAAAACATATCTCAAAGTACCAAAACCGAACGTACATAAACTGCATGCACATAATCAAAGAAAAGCAAAACCGAAATCGAACCAAATTGTAGAAGATTTACCTGTCAAAAGTTGATTGATCGTTGGAGAGAATGAACCTCATTTGCGTTGGGAAAGTGTGTGTAAATGGGGAAATATGGAGTACTTAAAATTCGGGTGATCGCTTCACCATCCGTTTCATTTTTGTTTCTATTCTATTATTAGTTTGTTACCAAATATTATAAACAAGTAGCAGGAGATAATGAAATAGTATTGTTATTATAATAGCACTCTTACCTAATACATGGTTTCTATAAAAACTTTATTATATAATTAGTAACGGAGATTTGGAAATTACAAAAAGATATTTTAAGAAATGATAAAAGATCAAATACAAATACTCTTATCATTCAAAAACGTACGAAAAGGGTGAAAAAATAAATTAAACTACTTTATCCATTAGCATAATGTATCATGTTCGATTCCCCAATGAGTTAAAAAGCAAATTCTGCCCCAGAGTACAACATAATCATGTACACAAAAAACAACAACAGACAAAAAACAACCTTATGCGTCAAAAACTGACAAAATCAACTACACATAATATATTGTAGTTCATAAGAGTAAAGCATAGGCTCGGAATAATAACCATGCAAATCACCACCTCAATCACAAAGCAAAAAACGAAAAGCATTCCAAAGGTAACAAGTCATAATTTTGCCATGGCTGCAACAAAGTTTGACACACCTTATATTGTTGTTTATAAGCGTAAACCATAGGCTTAGAATAATTAACTTTAAATCACAGCCTCATTCACAAAGCAAAACCCAATAACACTCCAACAGTAACAACTCAAAATTTTGACATGGTTGCAACAAAGGTTGCCAAGCCTTATGACAAAATGCTATCACAATTATTATAAACATGCATTGGACAAATGTGTGTGCTAATCTTCGACAAGCATGAGGGTCTCTCGGATGAAGCCATGAGCATTTTCACAGAGACCCAAAACCACACTCACCAAGCCACAAATACCAAATCTCATTAACCATAATAGAAAATCAAACATCCAGTCCACAAAACTATCACATGAGCAACAACATCAAAAAAAAACATCAAACTGAACCATTAAAAAATCAGACATGAACCCATGCAAATCGGTCATCGGATGAAAGTATTCTCATCGTCATCAAAGCAAGGAAGCCCAACAAACATGAAGATTAAGCATGTCAAAGCTTGTTAACAATCTCCGAAGAACAAAAACATACAGAACCCTGAAAAAATTCCATCTAACCATCATCATGCTCACCAACATCATAAAATTAAATCATCATAAAAATACAAACATGGCGACATGCAAAACGGTTATCGGATGAGAATAGACATATCGTCATTCAAGCAAGGAAACCCACAAAAGCCTATCATAGAAGTATAACAAACTGATTCTGACGACGTATAAATCGAAACTAAATCGACAAGCCCAAAAAAAGCTGACAAAAGAAGTAAATCCGCGATATCCACAAAAGCATATCAATGGAAACAAAAATGATAGTGTTTCACGCATTCCAACATGATATTTGTTAGGGCATGAATTTTATGCTAAGGATCATCTATCCTGAGTCTGGGCATGGATCAGGGATCCTTAATGGATGATGCAGACAGTATGAGGATCCAGAGTCTGAGGATCCAGAGTCTGAGGATCACGCGTCTGAGGATCACGAGTCTGAGGATCAGGATCCTTAACAGAACTTATGTTTTGCACGTTTTTAATGTGTAAATACAGGTAATGGACGTAGTGGACCACTTCTTTGCTGGAATCTTGTGGAATATGCTTTTAGGCACGTGCATATTGAAGAAATAACCGTTAGTGGTGGTCAAGGGTGACTTCCACCTTTTTGGGGAAGTTAGTTAGTTGATTTTTCCTTATCTTTTTTAAGGGGAAACAAGCTCATTTGAGGCACAAGTCGTGCACACCACAGAAAAAACACTTAACACACGAATTCTCTGCAAACACTTAGCAAAAAACACACACTTACACTAGAAATTCAATGTATTGAGCTTGTTTTCTTCCAAAGTTGTACAAGGATCACTATTGTTTTTGCAATATATTTGGTGATCGGTAGTTTCCATCACCCGAGGTTTTTTATGCCGGAGATCTTCTAAAGATCAAGGGCTTTTTCCTCGTATAAATCTCGGTGTTCATTGTTGATTTCATGTGCTTGTTGTTCATACAATTAACCAAGCATCATACCTCACAAAATCAAATTTGGTTGCATTATCCTTGTGTGATTTTTGACCAAAACAGTTTGGCGCCCACCGTGGGGCAATTGGTGCTTCAATTCTGAGAAATTTTGTTCATTTCATTCATTTCGGTTCATTACCTTCAACCACATGGCTTCTCAGGGAAAACTACTCCAAGTTCTATGTCGGCGGTCACTTTTTCACAGGGCATTCCGCCTTTGCATCATCTCCCCCTTGCATTCCAGAAGAATGCTGAGAATTCTCCGAAGAAGACAACCCCCATTTTCTCAAAACCAACTGTTGTTTCTTCCTCTACACTTACTAACAGTGATTTTTATGCTTTGATTGTGCAGATGAAGGATCACATGCAGCAGCAGGTCAAAACTAATGGCGGGATCCTTCGCGAAATTGATAAAATCAGCAGAGGATCACTCCCCTTTGATGTCGAGGTCGCTGAATTTCGACACTCCGGTCATAACTTCCCAGCACTTTGCAGCTCCAGATGTCCAATACCAGGGTGCATCAATAGGAATGCGTTCTGGATCATCGGTGATGTCTCAGGCTCGAGGATCCTCTTTCCAGCCTTTAGGATCCTCATTTCAGCATCAGGGATTCTTCACCAGTTTAGGAGGATGCATGGGGACACAGCCAATGCAAGGATCCTCTCAGGTTCAAGGATCCTCTCAGGTTCAAGGATCCTCTCAGGTTCAAGGATCCTCTCAGGTTCAAGGATCCTCTCAGATTCAAGGATAAGGATCCTCTCAGGTTCAGGTATCCTCCTCCCAGGTTCAAGAATCCTCTCAGATTCAAGGATCCTCTCAGGTTTAAGGATCCTCTCAGGTTCAAGGATCCTCTCAGGTTCAGGGATCCTCCTCCCAGGTTCAAGGATCCTCTCAGGTTCAAGGATCCTCTAAGGTTCAAGGATCCTCTCAGGTTCAAGGATCCTCTCAGGTTCAGGGATCCTCCTCCCAGGTTCAAGGATCCTCTCAGGTTCAGGGATCCTCCTCCCAGGTTCAAGGATCCTCTCAGGTTCAAGGATCCTCTCAGGTTCAAGGTTCCTCCTTCCAGGTTCAAGGATCTTCATCTCAGGTTTCCGGATTCATGGATTATCCTCCAAGACCTACATTCACAGCACTTCAAGGATCCAACATCTTCCAGGATCAAGGATACTTAAGGAGTGTGCAACCCGAAAGTTCAGATG